>NC_057714.1:68333917-68369299 GCF_004010195.1 Chiloscyllium plagiosum
CCAAGGGGGGGGGGGGGGGAGAAAATCAAATCCCTCTCCCCACCCCCCATGATAATATTAAGCAGTAAGGTAAGAAAAAAAAGGGAGGGGATATAAACCAAAGCAGCGGGGGGGGGGGGGGGGGGGTGGAAGGCAGACCAACATCCATTATGTCCTACAGTTTATCTAAGGGAGTCCAAGAATTCCTTAGCCTTTTCTGGTGATCCAAAGTTATGTACAGATCCTTCATGGTTAAAGCGTAACATCGCTGGGTAGCGTAAGGAGTACTGAACATGTAAGTCTCTTAAACGCTTCTTCGCCTCGTCGAATGCCTTCCTCTTTCGAGCCAGAGCCGGGGAAAAGTCCTGAAATAGCATGATCTTGGATCCTTCGTAGATCATATCTTGGGGGTCTTTTCCGAGATTTCTAGAGGCTTCTAGGAGTATCTGCCTCTCCTTGTAGCTCTGCAGCCGGAACAGGACCGGGCGTGGGCGCTGGTTCGAGCCGGGCCCGCGTATTGCTACCCGGTAGGCCCATTCCACCCTTACCTGGCCTGGTCCAGCTTGCAGATTTAAAAGTTGTGGCAGCCACTGCTCCAGGAATGCTGTAAGCTGGCCTTCCTCTTCCTGTTCGGGAATGCCCAGCAAACGAATATTTTTTCGACGTCCTCGATTATCGAGGTCGTCATTATGATTTTCCAAGGTCCGGACTCGCTGCTCGAGAGTCCGGACTTGATCCACGGCCGATTGAGCGGTTGTCTCTGAGGTCGCGGCCTTTAGCTCCGCCTCTCCGACTCGGCGTTGAATTTCTTCAATTTCACGGTCGTGCTTCTGCAGCGCGGCCGAGAGCGACTCCCAACGATTTCTGGATTCGACGATAAAGGCATCGATCTTCGAGTCAAGCTTGGAAAGCATTTCTGCAAGACTTGCTACTGTTGGTAAGTCCCCCGGGGCGGCTGTGGACGCCTCTGCTGCAGCTGGAGAGTGTGGGGGAGGGGTTCCTGCTTGCTGAGAGCTGCGGGCTCCCTTCCCTTTAGTCATTTTAACTTAGGATAAAGTTGCTTAAATGTAATATTACACAACTAATTGAGTTACTAAACTATTATAAATTATTTTTAAATGATTTGGTGAGCTTGGTAGGGAGTAGGTGACCCACTGTGCCCAAGTCTTGGGAGGAGCACTATAGTCTCAGTCTTACTGGGTCGCCGCCATCTTGGATCCCCCCAATAGTTTATCTTTATGCATTCAGTCATTCCTTGTTAATATCCTGAAGACTTCGATTAGAATACTCCTCAACCTTCTATATTCTAAAGAATAAAGATCTGATTTATATAATCACTTCTCATAACTTCTCCCCTGAAGTCCAGGTATCATTCTTGTAAACCTACATTATACCAACCTCCAAGGCTAATATATCCTTCCTGAGGTGTGGTGCCCAGATCTGCTCACAGTATTCTAAATAGGGTCAAACCAGGATTTTGTATAGCTGCAGCATAACTTCTGTGTCCTTATGCTCCAGTTCTCCAGATATAAAGGCAAGTATTCCGCTAGCTTTCTTGATCATTTTCTGTATTTGTTTGTGGCAATTTATACATGTATGTAACTGGACCCCACGTCTCTTTGTTGACATTGGTAGGGAAAACAGTACCAAAAATTTGATCAAGGATCAGTTTAACTAGTAGCATACTTTTGCAGAGTTTATATTTGAGTTTTTAAATGGAAATACAGAATGGTAATGTTTGAAAAGTCCAAAACAAAAAACACTGGAGAAACTCAGCAGATTTGGCAGTATCTGTAGAGAGAAAAGCAAAGTTAACACTTCAAATCCAATGACCCACTTGTAAGAACTGAAGATAGCTGGAGAAAGATGGTTTTTATGCTGATGAGGCGACTGGTGGGTGGAGGGGGGAGTGGAGCACATGGGAACAGTACGTGGTGGGGGGGGGGGGGGGGTGGGAGAAAGTAAAAAAAACAAACAACAGTGATTGCTGATAAACCACAAGAGACATAATTGTTATCTGGAGCGCAAACAAGAATGTAAATGATTGAAAATCGATTGGTTATGCTGGGATCAGTCTATGCACAGGACAGGATCTGGTGTGGGGGATGGGAACAAACATGGTAAAAGGTGGACAAAGTTGAGTGCTGAAGGCTTTAAAGTACCTAGCCAGATGAAATGTTGCCCTTCCGGATTGTGTTAAGCCTCACTTCAGCATCACAACAGGCCTGAGACAGAATATTGGCATGGGAACATGGCATGCAAGTGGCAGGCAACAGGAAGCTTGGGGTTATTTTGACAAAGTGTTGGTGTTTGGGCAAGTGGACACCCATTCTGCATTTCATCTTCGCAACATACAGGAGACTGCATTGGGAGCAGCTAGATTGAATAAAGTGCAAGCAAATTGTTGCTTCCCTTAGGAGGCACGTCTGGGGCCTTGGACAATGAGGAAATCAGTAAACAAGCAAGTGTTACACCTACTGTGATTGCATTAGAAGGTGTTATTGGGATATGGAGAGGTGTTACAAGTGAAGGAGTGAACCAGTGTGTTCTGGAGGGAATGGTCCCTGTGGAATGCTGACAAGGGGTGAAAGGGAAAATTGTCTTGCAATGGCATTCCATTGCAGGTGACAGCAACAGTGGCTTATGATCCTGTTGGAAACTAATGGAGTGGAATGTGAGGATCATGGGTACCCTATTGTTGACACAGGAGGAGAGAGAGACAGTGAGGGCAGAACTGCAGGAAATGGGTCTGACACATCTGATGTTCTTGTCAACCAGAGTAGCAAGAAATCCTTGGTTGAGGAAAAAGGTGGACATTTCTGAGGGCCTCTGTGGAAGGTGGCATGATCAGAACCGATGCAATGGAATCAAAGAAACTGCAAGAATGGGTAAAGTCCTTACAGGAAGCAGAATGTGAGGGCATACAGACAAGGTAATTGAAAGAGTTGGTGCATTTGTAATAGAGTCGAGAGCGTGGTGCTGGAAAAGTACAGCAGGTCAGGCAGAATGCAATGAGCAGGAGAATCTATATTTTGGGCAAAAGTGTTAGATATCCCAACCCAATCTAGTTCCACCTGCCAGCACCTCGCCCATATCCCTTCAAACCCTTCCTATTCATATACCCATCCAGATGCCTTTTAAATGTTGCAATCGTACTAGCCTACACCACTTCTTCTCATTCCAAACACGTACCACCCTCTGTGAAAAAGTTGTCCCATAGGTCTCTTTGATATCTTTCCCCTTTCACCCTAAACCTACGCCCTCTAGTTCTGAACTCACCCACCCCAGGGAAGAGACTTTGTCTACTTATCCTATCCATGTCCCTCATGATTTTGTACACCTTTATAAGATCACCCCTCAGCCTCTGACACTCCAGGAAAAAAAGCTCTAGCCTATTCAACCTCTTCTTATAGCTCAAATCCTCCAATCCTGGCAACATCTTTGTAAATCTTTTCTGAAACCTTTCAAGTTTCACAACATCTTTCTGATAGGAAGGAGACCAGAACTGCATGCAATATTCCAACAGTGGCCTAACCTATGTCCTGTACAGCCACAACATGACTTCCCAACTCCTGTATTCAATACTCTGACCAATAAAGGAAAGCATACCAAACGCCTTCTTCACTATCCTATCTACCTGCGACTCTACTTTCAAGGTGCAACTTAGAACGAAGCTATTTGTGTGATAGGACAGCTGGTGCCAGCAAACTGTCAGTTTCATAGTTACCAGTCAGAAATGTTCACTGTTTTCTTTAAATGAGGATCCCCCACCACCGTAATTGATGGAGTCCTCAAATATGTCTGACCCATTTCCTGCAGCTCTGCCCTCATCCCTTCCCTCTGCTCTTAATCAACAATAGCATACCACTGGTTCTCAATTTCCACCCCACCAGCCTCTACATCAAAAGATCATAAGCCACTAATTCCTCCACCATCAGACACAAATCCTCCAATCCCAAGATAGCATTCGAAAAGGTCTGTTCCTTCTGGTACACCCTGATGCACTCCTCAAATCCCAACACCTCTTCACACCACCACTGCACCTTCTCATGCCATCGCAGAAGGTCTGTTTACCTCTCCTTCCTCATTATTCAAGGCTCCAGATACAGCTCCCAGGTAAAGCAGCCATTTACCTGCACTCCATTCAATCTAGTCTACTGTGTTCGCCGCTTACAAGATTGATTCCCCTACGTTAGGAAGATGAAATGCAGCCTGGATGATCACTTCTCTCGGTCTATAAACTCTGAACTTCCAGTTGCCTGTCAAATAATTTAAATTAATTCAGTTGTGGTCAACCAAGGCAAGGGGCAATGGTGATATAAAGAGGAGCCTCCATCACCATTCAGGAGAGTAACAATTTGCCGATGCTTTATTCAGAATCATAATGGTTTTGGGATCATCACTCAGACACTGATCACAACATAGAAGATTGGAAAAGTCAGGAGATTTATTCCCATTCTGCACGTTCTGTGTTCCCTGCAGAGTATCAATTCAGAACCCCATTGGTTATTTTGTTCTCAAAATGAGGAAGGGAGAAGATAAATCAGCCAGAACACCTATTCTTGTCAGCATAACTGTATGTCAATTTGCATCTGTCTATCTGTGGTTGTGTGTCTACATATGGGGCTGAATTTTTCCAGGCCCTTCATAATATGCGCAGTGGCGCATCAATTGACAAAATACAGCAAGAAAGATTAGATTTTTGACATTGAGGAAACAAAAAGTTCAATTTTCCACCCAAAATTTTAATGGCTCCTTGAGAATTGAACTGGTGAGCAGAGCAGATCCTATTTGAGTGCATAAACATCTCTTTATTAATTAATCACACCTATATGCATGATGATATTTTCTCAAACAATGAAGAGAAAAAATTCACAACAAAGAGGTCAGTGTGTGTATCTGGAGCTGTGATGTACTAATGCATACTTCAGGCCCCCATCTTGGCCGGCATTCTCAAATATTTCTGGCATACTCAAATATTTCTGGCATACTCAATGGGCTGCCTGTGACTGCCTGCACCCTCTGTCCACGGTAGTTAGCATCAGCAAAACACCAGGTTCACTACATCATCTTGGTACTTCTCAGATTCACTTATAATGCAACATATCACTTCAATATTGGTCTTTAGCACACACCAACACTTTACCTATGGAAGGTGGGACCTGTACAAGAAGCACCTGAACTGGAGGGGCACAAATGTCCTGGGTGGGAGATTTGTTTGGTGTTTTGGGAGGGTTTAAACTAGTTTGGCAAGGGGGTGGGACCAGAGCTACATATCTGAGAGGGGGTTAGCTGTAGATGGGGCAGTGACAGGATGCAGTGAATCTAACAGGAAGGTTTTTCACGTGATGAAACAAAGGGATCCATTAAAGTGTGTCTGCTTTAACGCAAGGGGTGTCAGAAATAAGAGTGATAGACTTAGTCCCAAGTACTGATCCATGCTCTATAATGTTGTAGCCATAATGGAGACTTGGGTTTCACAGGGGCAGGAATGGTCGCTAGATGTTCCAGAGTTTAGAGCATTTAAAAAGAACAGGGAGAGTGGAAAAAGAGGGAGGATGTAGCATTGCTAATAAGAGAGTGCATCACAGCTATTGAAACAAAGGTTGTTGAGGAAGGTTTGTCTACTGGGTGGAAGTTAGGAACAGAAAGGGAGCAACCACCATATTTGGGGTTTCTACAGACCCCTTAACAGCAGTAAGGAGATTGAAGAACTCATAGGCTGGCAGATTTTGGAAAAAGCACAGCAGTTCAGACAGCATCCGAGGAGCAATAAAATCGACATTTCGGGCAAAAGCCCTTCATCAGCCCATCTTTCCTGATGAAGGGTTTTGCCCGAAACGTCGATTTTACTGCTCCTCGGATGCTGCCTGAACTGCTGTGCTTTTCCAGCACCTCTAATCCAGAATCTGGTTTCCAGCATCCGCAGTCATTGTTTTTACCTAGATTTTGGAAAAATGCAGTTGTAACTGGGTTATTGTTGTGGGTGACTTCAACTTTCCCAATATTGACTGGAACCTCCTTAGTGCAGATGGTTTGGATGGAGTCATTTTTTTCAGATGTGTTCAGGAGGGTTTCCTTACTCAGTATATAGACAGGCCAATGAGAGGAGAGGCCATTTTGGATTTGATATTCGACAATGAGGCAAGACAGGTGTCAGATCTCGCAGTGGGAGAACACTTTGATGACAGTGACCACAACTGCCTCACATTTACCATAGCCATAGAGACGGAAAGGACAGTAACCAAGGGAAAACATTTAATTGGGAAAAAGGAAATTATGATGCTATCAGACAGGAGTTGGGAAGTATAGATTGGGAGCAATTGTTCCATGGAAAGGGCACAACAGACATGTGGAAACTGTTTAAGGAGCAGTTGTTGCAATGGATGCACAAACTTGATCTTCTGAGTCAGGCAGGAAGGGGTAAGATTAAGGAGCCTTGGATGATGAGAACAGAGGAGCTTCTCGTCAAAGGAAGAAGGCAGCTTACGTAAGGTGGAGAAAGCAAGGATCTAGCATAGCTTTAGAGGATTACAGGCTTACTAGAAACAAGCTCAGATATGGACTGTGGAGAGCCAGGAGGGGTCACGGAAAAATACTCATGTGAGGAATAAGAGAATGATCAGGGAGAAGGTAGGGCCGATCAGGGAAAGCGTAGGGAACCTGTGCGTGGAGTCTGAGCAGATAGGGGAAGCCCTAAATGAGTTTTTTGCCTCGGTTTTCACTAAGCAAAAGGACCTTGTTGTGAATGAGAACTTTGAGGAGCTGGGAAACAGGCTTGAACAGATCAAGATTGATAAGGTTGATATGCTGGAAATTTTGACAAACATTAAGATTGCGAAGTCCCCAGGGCCAGACCAGATTTATCTTAGGCTGCTCCGGGAAGGAGGGTGCTAAGCCGCTGACGAAGATCTTTGCTTTCTCACTCTCCATGGGAGTTGTACCAGAGGATTGGAGGTAGGTGAATGTTGTTCCTCTTTTCAAGAACGGGAATAGGGAAATCCCGGGCAATTACAGACCAGTCAGTCTTACGTCTGTGGTCAGCAAAGATTTGGAAAGAATTCTGAGGGATAGGATTTATGGCTGTTTGGAAAAGCATAGGGTGATTAAAGGCAGTCAGCATGCCTTTGTGAGGCACAGGTCATGCCTCACTAATCTTACTGAGTTCTTTGAGGAGGTGACAAGCCAGGTTGATGAAGGTCAAGCAGTAGATGTGGCATATATGGTCTTCAGCAAGGCATGTGACAAGGCTCCCCATGGTTGGCTCATTCATAAAGTCTGAAGGTATGGGATACAGGGAGATTTGGCTGTCTGGATTTAGAATTGGTTGGCTGATAGAAGGCAGACAGTGGTTGCAGATGGAAAGTATTCTGCCTGGAGGTCAGTGGTGAGTGGTGTCCCGCAGGGCTCTGTTCTTAGGCCTCTGCTCTTTGTAGTTTTTATAAATGACTTGGATGAGAAGGTTGAGGGATGGGTTAGTAAATTTGCCGATGACACAAAGGTTGGACGTGCCGTTGATAGTATCAAGAGCTATTGCAGGCTGCAGAGCTGGACTGAGAAATGGCAGATGGAGTTCAATCTGGATAAATGCAAAGTGATGCATTTTGGAAGGTCAAACTTGAATGCTGAATATAGGATCAAAGACAGGATTCTTGGCAGTGTGTGGAGGAACAGAGGGATCTTGGTGTTCAAGTTCCCTCAAATTTGCTACCCAAGTACATAGTGTTGTTATGAAAGCACATGGTGTGTTGGCTTTCATTAATGGAGGATCGAGTTTAATGGGGATTATAGTTACTTAATGGGGTGGTTCATCAATGAGGGAAAGGGGGTGAAGTGTCTTGAGTAAGTGAGAAGGAACCGTAGAGGGCAGGAACATTCAGTAGCTTGGGTGGAGTTGGGGGTGAATGAGAACGATTGATTGAAGATGCTGCATGTGATAGTGAGAGCGGAAAATCATGAGGTTTGATCGGATTTCGATGCAATGATAGAATAAGAGTGAGTGTGAAGTAGCACTCATCCTGTGGGATGCAGAAAGTCATTAACCTTCTTGTAGCATTGCTGTGTGTTTCTCCACACTGTGAACATTGCACTGACCCAGTGACAATTTTGGACCAAACTGGCAGAGTTTTACAATAATGTGCAGATCAAATCATGAGCAACATAAAATTGCGTTTGAAAAATTGCTAGGGCTCACGGAGGTCAACTCTCCGTGAAACACCCTGAAATTGACAGTTATCTTTTGGTAAAATTCTACCCAATGTATATATTCAGTGATTTTGGATGAAAAGTCAGACTCAGCCACATGGACAAGAAACTGCCTATTGAATTATATCCTTCAAAAGAATAACAAAAAAGAAAGAAAGTTTAAAGACAAAAAATGCTGGATTAAAAATGAATATTAGTTCTGTTTGATCAATTTTGTATTTGGCAATAGGGATTAGTCATACAGTCATAGAGATGTACAGCATGGAAACAGACCTTTCGGTCTAACCTGTCCATGCCGACCAGATATCCCAACCCAATCTAGTCCCACCTGCCAGTGCCCGGCCCATATCCCTCCAAACACTTCCTACTCATATACCCATCCAAATGCCTTTTAAATGTTGCAATTGTACCAGCCTCCACCATATCCTCTGGCAGCTCATTCCATATACGTACCACCCTCTGCATGAAAAAGTTGCCCCTTAGGTCATACGGTTTTAAATTAACATGCCACTGTCATACATCTGGAATTGCAGAGCCTTTGCTGACAAGAACCTAATGATAATTAAATTGCCAACATGTACTCATTGGGACCCGGTCTATATACGAATGAATATATCAGCACATGTGTATGACATCCTTCTAACTACTATTGTAAATAAGGCCATTATGTTTAAATGATTTTAGAGCAAGGGCTGCTATCTTTGTTGAAATAGTGGACAAAAGAACATTTAATACATTAAGGATGAATTTCTGTGCCAATGATTTTTGTTAAATAAAAAAATGTGAAAAGCAAAAGGGAACTATTTTAAGCATAGAAAATAAAATACACTGTCTCTTCAAATAATGAAAAGGAACCACAAATAATAAAAACTGAATGCAGCGCTATGATAGTCACATTTAACTGCAAAAATTAACAGTAACTAGAGGGCATAGGCTTAAGGTGAGAAGGGAAGGATTTAAAAGGGACCTGAGAGACAACTTTCTCTCGCAGAGGGTGGTGTTGTACGGAATGAGCTTCCAGAGGATGTGTTGGAGGCTGGTACAATTACAACATTTAAAAGGCATCTGGATGAGTTTATGATCAAACAGGATATGGACCAAGTGCTGGCAAATGGGACTAGATTAGTTTAGGATATCTGGTCGGCATGGATGTGTTGCCCCGAAGGGTCTTTTTCTGTGCTGTACATTTCAATGTCTTCAATTCACCAGCACGTTCCCATACGAGGCCCTCTGCTATTCGCCAGAAAGGCTCAACACAAACAGGAGGAGCAACACCTCATCTTACAACCTTCAGGACTCATTGAACTTAACAACTTAAGAACATGTACATTCTCTTTGTTTGTTTCCCTGCTCAACGTAGGTCCTGTCCCATATCGTATACTACAAGCACAGCCAATCCATTTTTAACCATTTACACTTCTCACTAGCACCACCACCTAGAAATTCTCTTTCTCATGGCTTAACATCGGCAATCTATTTGTTAGTTTATCACTTTATTCTCTCTGTCTTCCTCTGGGCACTGTTTCCTTGCACTCTATTCTCCCATCCCTACCATTGGCTTACTGCACTTCAGTTCTGATAAAGGATCATCCACCTCAAACTGTTAACTCACCCATATCTACTTTTCTCTCTATAGATGCAGCAGACATTCTGAATTTCTCCAGGGCTTTCTGTTTTTGTTCAAGTTTCTCTAAACTTACCCTCAGGAGCAAATTTCAACATGAAAGTAGTTCTTCTGTGGAACTCTATTTGATACATTGCACTGAATTTTCACATTCAGGACTGTCATTTTAGCTTGGAATGGCACTGACGTAGTCAGTGGCTACAGACAACATCAGACTAATAAAAAAAGTTTCCTGCTGAGTAAAGATAAACTCAAGAGAACTGCCATATTGTGACAGTAACTAGAAATCTCACACTAAAGGAATACAGAAATGAAAAATAAGTATATGCAAACTGTTGAAATAGAAGGTGTTCTTTGGAGAGTGGTGTTGAGATGCCTCATGAGGATAGAAAGAAGTTAGCCCAATTCTATATCTTATACATGTGTGTACAGGTCATTCTGCTATTACATGCATTTGAGTAACATGAATTTGCTGTAACGTGATTGTCAAATTGAGGACACTGTTTCTAAAGCTCAAACTTTTAAAATGTGTGTTGGCTGTAATGTGATTACATCACCAACACTGTACGTGCTGTTTCTAAAGTGGGATTTTTCTATAATGCAGGGTTGCACAAGAACACAACTATCAAGTTATCGAAGAACTATTTGCAATTAGATAGCAATTAGAATGTTGAATGTTTGCCAAGAGTGATAAAAACATTCCTCGCCCAGTACCTTCAAATGCATAACATTCACCAAGATTAGGGACAAAGTGACTAGATGTTTCTAATGGGAGAAGGGAAGGTCTGTGGGATTTGAGTACAGTTCAAAGTTTGTGAGAAGATTTGTAGCTCGGGTGCTCATTGTTGTGGTTCTGTTCGCCCAGCTGGGAATTTGTGTTGCAGACATTTCGTCCCCTGTCTAGGTGACATCCTCAGTGCTTGGGCGCCTCCCATGAAGCGCTTCTGTGATCTTTCCTCCGCCATTTGTAGTGGTTTGAATCTGCCGCTTCCGGTTGTCAGTTCCAGCTTCCGTTGCAGTGCTCGGTATATTGGGTCCAGGTCGATGTGCTTATTGATTGAATTTGTGGATGAGTGCCATGCCTCTAGGAATTCCCTGGCTATTCTCAGTTTGCCTTGTCCTATAATAGTAGTGTTGTCCCAGTCAAATTCATGTTGCTTGTCATCTGCGTGTGTGGCTACTAAGGATAGCTGGTCGTGTCGTTTCGTGGCTAGTTGGTGTTCATGGATGCGGATCGTTAGCTGTCTTCCTGTTTGTCCTATGTAGTGTTTTGTGCAGTCCTTGCATGGGATCTTGTACACTACATTAGTTTTGCTCATGCTGGGTATCGGGTCCTTCCTTCCGGTGAGTTGTTGTCTGAAAGTGGCTGTTGGTTTGTGTGCTGTTATAAGTCCTAGGTGGTCGCAGTAGTCTGGCTGTCAGTTCGGAAATGCTCTTGATGTATGGTAGTGTGGCTAGTCCTTTGGGTTGCGGCATGTCCTCATTCCATTGTCTTTCCCTTTGGCATCTGTTGATGAAATTGCATGGGTATCCGTTTTTGGCGAATACATTGTATAGGTGTTCTTCTTCCTCTTTTTGCAGTTCTGGTGTACTGCAGTGTGTTGTGGCTCTTTTGAATAGTGTCTTGATACAACTTCTTTTGTGTGTGTTGGGGTGGTTGCTTTCGTAGTTCAGGACTTCGTCTGTGTGTGTGGCTTTTCTGTATACCTTTGTGGTGAATTCTCCGTTAGGTGTTTTCTGTACCATCACGTCTAGGAATGGGAGTTGATTGTCCTTTTCTTCCTCTCTAGTGAATCGGATTCCTGTGAGTGTGGCATTGATGATCCGGTGTGTGTTCTCTATTTCTGTGTTTTTAATGATTACAAAGGTGTCATCCACATATCTGACCCAGAGTTTGGGTTGAATTTGCATTAAGACTGTTTGTTCTAATCTTTGCATTACCGCTTCTGCTACAAGTCCAGAGATGGGTGAGCCCGTGGGTGTGCCGTTGATTTGTTCATATATTTGGTTGTTGAATGTGAAGTGTGTTGAGAGGCACAGGTCCAGTAGTTTGAGTATGCCGTCTTTGTTGATAGGTTCAACATCCTGTTGTCTGTTCTGTACGTCCAGCAGGTTGGCTATTGTTTCTCTGCTAGGGTTTTGTCAATAGAGGTGAACAGTGCCGTTACATCGAATGAGACCATGGTTCCTTGTCTATGTGTATATTTCTGATGATGTCCAAGAATTCCTGTGTTGATTGTACAGTGTCTGGATCCGCTGATCAGATGTTTCAGTTTCTGCTGTAGTTCTTTAGCCAGTTTGTGTGATGGTGTCCCTGACAGTGATACTATGGGTCTGAGTGGGATGTCTGGTTTGTGCACTTTAGGTAGTCCATAGAACCTGGGGGTGTTGTTGCTTTCAGGTTTCATTCTTTGTAGGTCCGACCTGGTTATCTGTCCGTTTTTTTGGAGGTTCCTCAGTGTTGTTTATCCTATTGGTGAGCTGTGGGGTGAGGTCAAACTCCCTCTTTTGGTAGGTGTTGGTATCTGCAAGTAGTTGTTGCGCTTTTTGGATGTAGTCTGCTTTGTCCAGGATGACCGTCATTCTGCCTTTGTCTGCTGATAGTATGATTATGTTCTTATCGTTTCTTAGTGATTTTAGTGCTTCCCTCTCCTTGGTGTTGAGGTTACGTGTTTGTCTTTTCCTTGTTATCAGAAGTACGATACTTTGTCTCACTGTTTGTTGTGTCTCTTCTGTCAGTCCATTGTTCCTGAGTGTTCCTGTGCATTCTAGTGCTGCTAGGAAGTCTGCTGTTTTGGCGTCCCTGTGGTTGTAGTTGAGTCCCTTGGCCAGTATTGTTCTTTCCATGTCTTGTGAGCTGTCTGTGGGAGAGGTTTCTAACCCAGGTGTGTGTTGTGGTGTCCTCTCTGTTGTGTGTTAGTTTGGCCATTTTTCCTTTTAGTGCCGTTTTTTTGCGGTGTGTGGTCCTGTTCTATCCTATGGTTCGGGTCCATTCCTGATTGGTGGTTTTTGAAATTAACGATTTTTGGCGCGCAATTTCTTGTCTGTATTTGTGAAGTCTGTTGTGAGCGTCTGTAATCATTACCTGGATCATTCTGAATCCGTTCTGTCTGGCTGTGTCCCTGGCTTCTTTCGGCATTCATGCAGGAACCGGAGTTGTTCGTATGTGGCGCTTAGGTGGTTGGCACAGGATTCCCATTTCCTGGCTTGTCTTAGCGTCTCTCACCCGTAGGTGTTCAAAGTTTGTGAGAAGATTTGTAGCTCGGGTGCTTGTTGTTGTGGTTCTGTTCGCTGAGCTGGGAATTTGTGTTGCAGACGTTTCATCCCCTGTCTAGGTGACATCCTCAGTGCTTGGGAGCCTCCTGTGAAGCGCTTCTGTGATCTTCCCTCCGCCATTTGTAGTGGTTTAAATCTGCTGCTTCCGGTTGTGAGTACAGTGAGTACAGTGTTTGAATTTTTCTTTCCCTTGATAAAGAAGATTCATGTGCATGAAGCTAAGAAGTTTAGTGTAATTAAGTTGAACAATATATGTGGTGATATCTAGAATTCAAGGATGGCGGGTTGGCAAATTGAAGATGGGAAAATACAAGACACTGTCCAGAACAATCATGCTTTTCAAATAGGAGAGCAGCTATGTACTGTTATACAATTCTCAAACTACCTTGAAAGATATCAGTATCACAACTGATAATTTGGTTTTAGTTAAGAAAACAAATTAAGAATGCATAAGTTTGTAATTAAGCTACATGAAAGTAGGAATGTTCAGGAGAGTGTATGAGAAGAGCAAGTAAAAAGACAAACCAATAAAACAAATACCATGGTGTAAATAATAAGGGTGGCATGGTGGCTCAGTGGTTAGCACTGCTGCCTCACAGTTCCAGGGACCCAGGTTTGATTCCAGACTCGGGCAACTGTCTGTATGGAGTTTGCACATTCTCCCAGTGTCTGCGTGGGTTTCCTCTGGCCGCTCCTGTTTCTTCCCACAATCCAAAAATGTGCAGGTTAGGTGAATTGGCCATGCTAAATTGCCAATACTGTTCAGGGATGTGTAAGTTAGGTGCAATAGTTAGGGGTAAATGTAGAGGGATAGGGTATTGGAATGGGTCTGGGTGGGTTATTCTTTGGAGCATCGGTATGGACTTGTTGGGCCAAATGGCCTGTTTCCGCACTGTAGGGATTCTATGATTTTATGATGCTTTAAAATAAACCATTTTCATTAAAAGCTGAAATTGAAATCTTTGTATCCACACAAGATGTTACTATTATTTCTAAGCCATTTTCAGAATGGTTTTCCTCACAGAACAGTTAATTCAAGTACTACACTGATAAGATAAACTGTCACTCCAGTAAGAAACTAAACAATAGTACTTAAAGACAGCTAAACATTCACAATACACAAATGACAGGTATTAACCAAAGTACAAGAACAAGTCCAATCACCTACCCTTAACATTTAGTGCATTGCCAAAAGCTGAATCCCCAGCACATCAGCAACGATCCAAAGCATAGCTGGACTAGACAAAATAACATGGGTACAAACCCAAGTCAGAGTCTGGGTATTCTGGAGTGAGTTGTTCACCTCTGGCATCCCTATTTTTCCATCTACAAGGCATCAGGCCAGGGATGTGATGGAATACTTGCCACTTGAGTGACTACAGTTTCAAAAACACTAAACTAGCTCAATTATATCATGAACAAACCGATTAATTATTTGCATCCCATTCACTATATCTGCAATGTGGGTGCAAAGTACCAAATCTCCTGCAATGGTACACTTTCCAAATAAGAAACCTTTATCATCTAGAAAGAGAAGAGTAGCAGATGCATGGGAACATCATTACCTCCTAAAACCTATTCAATTCACACAACACCCAGATTTCTTTCATCATCACTGATCAAAATCTGGAAATCGCTATCTGGCAGCATTGTGTTCTATCCGCATTGAACTCAATGGTTCAAGATGGTGGCTCACCATCACTTTCTTGAGGACAATTAAGGATGGGCAATGAAGACTCATGTTGCCAGCAATACCCTCATCTTGAAAATGAATAAATTTACAAAAAAAATCTAATAATTCCACTAAACTAAATCTCTCATAAGAAAACACCACAAATATACAAGATTAATTTCTCTATTTCTTAATTAAAGTACACTTATACTTTGTTGCACTACCTTAAATGCTGCTACTTTATCTTGGTCAAGATCAGCAATACAACCTTCAGCCACTTGATTATCATGGGCAATTACTTCTGACCTAAATGAGGGGATAGAGAAAACAGACAACAAGATAAATCAGTATGAATGTAATCACTCTATTTGGCTCCCATCAATTCTGTAATCTTTGCATTATTTCTTTTCTCTTCTCAGTCTTTAAACTATATGGCCAAACTTTTGTCATTTCCACTAATCTCTCTTTCTTTGTGTCAATGCTCATTGAGAGTAAGATTAAGTCATTATAAATACAATTGGTTACTGTTTAGCTAGATTTATTCAACAGTAGCGGCACGCATTAATATTCAAAAGTTGAAGATACAAGCCAATGTACATGCAAAGTTAACTGTAACTATTTACATTATAGCTTCTAAACAGTGGAAGATAGCATTCAAACATTCCAAATAAAAAAAAAACTTAAGATGCATCAACAGAATTAATTTCAAACAAAAACCTGTGCACAGAACATTTGAGAGATTAGAACATAATGAGTATACAGAGTTTCCTTTCACAGGATAAAAACATCGTTAACGAATATAATTTTTCCAGCTGCAATGAGGGAATTTGAACTCAGATCTTAGCATAACTAGTCTAGAATTCTGGATCACTAATCTGCACAAGTGACACAAGGACCTGTGCTTGGGCCTCAATTCTTTCTAATTTATATAAATGACATGGATAAAGGGACAGGAGAGTTGTGCCATTATTTTATATTGCTGCTCTACCAAAATGTACCCTTCATGATTCCCTCCCTTAAGCTTCTTTTACCAATTCCATCAATCTCTGTTTGTCTGCTTTAAGTCTATCACTATCCTCCTCACAGTTCACAATACTTCCAAATTTTTTGACATCTGTAAAGGTTGAATCTGTGTCCTTCATGTCAAAATCTAGGTCATTAACACATATCAGAAATGAGATAATCTTGGACCAATCCACCAGCAACACCATTGCACACATTCCTCCAGACTGAAAAACAAACATTCACCAAGGTTCTACTCCCTACTGGTTAATAACATCCTATCAAGAGGCTCGTTCGATATGCTTCAACTTTGCAGGCAAGACTAATTATTTTATTACACATGTTGTGGAAGTCCACGTAAACCCACAACTCAACAGCAGCTTCCAAATGCAGTTCTGGTCTCCAAATTTGAGAAAAGACATTCTGGCTAATGAGGGAGTGGAGCGTAGATTCACGAGGTCAATTCCTGGAATGGCAGGATTACCTTACACTGAAAGACTGAAGCGACTGGGCTTGTATACCCTTGAGTTTCGAAGACTGAGAGGGGATTGAGACATATAAGATTATGAAAGGATTGGACACTCTGGCAGTAGGAAACATATTTCCACTGATGGGTGAGTGCCGAACCAGAGGACACAGCTTAAAAATACGGGGTAGACCATTTAGGACAGAGTTCAGGAGAAACTTCTTCACCCAGAGAGTAGTGGCTGTGTGGAATGCTCTGCCCCAGAGGGCAATGGAGGCCCACTCTCTGGATTCATTTAAGAAAGAGTTGGATAGAGCTCTCAAAGATAGTGGAATCAAGGGTTATGGAGATAAGGCAGGAACAGGATACTGATTAGGAATGATCAGCCATGATTATATTGAATGGCGGTGCAGGCTCGAAGGGCTGAATGGCCTACTCCTGCACCTATTGTCTATAAATGCATTAACTCTACCACCTGAAAGAACAAGGGCAGCAAATGCACAGGAACACACCATTACAAGTTTTCCTCCAAGTCATACACTGGCCTGAACTTGAAATTATTTCATCACTTCTTCACTGCTGCTGAGCCAAATCCTGAAACACATCAACCACGTTATCCTCATCGATGATCTCTTACCAAAAAAGCCCAAATGAGTTAAACAGTTAGCCTTTAACAAATCTTGTTATTTTCCTAATTAAACCACACTTCATAGAGTCATAGAGATGTACAGCATGGAAACAGACCCTTCGGTCCAACCCGTCCATGCCGACCAGATATCCCAATCCAATCTAGTCCCACCTGCCAGCACCCAGCCTATATCCCTCCAAACCCTTCCCATTAATATACCAATCCAAATGCCTCTTAAATGTTGCAATTCTACCAGCCTCCACCACTTCCTCTGGGAGCTCATTCCATACACGCACCACCCTCTATGTGAAAAAGTTGCCCCTTAGGTCTCTTTTATATCTTTCCACTCCCACCCTAAACCTATGCCCTCTAGTTCTGGACTCCCCGACCCTTGGGAAAAGACTCTGTCTATCTACCCTTGCCATGCCCCTCAATTTTGTAAACCTCTCTAAGGTCACCCCTCAGCCTCTGACGCTCCAGGGAAAACAGCCCCAGCCTATTCAGCCTCTCCCTATAGCTCAAATCCTCCAACCCTGGCAACATCCTTGTAAATCTTTTCTGAATCCTTTCAAGTTTCACAACATCTTTCCAATAGGAAGGAGACCAGAAATGCACGCAATATTCCAACAGTGGCCTAACCAAAGTCCTGTATAGCCATAACATGACCGCCCAACTCCTGTACTCAATACTCTGACCGATTTCCAATATATGACTTGGAAAGTGTGGACGCTAGGAAATTGTTTCCGTTAAGCGAGGAGACTAGGACCCGTGGACACAGCCTTAGAATTGGAGGGGGTAAATTCAGAACAGAAATGTGGAGACATTTTTTCAGCCAGAGAGTGGTGGGCCTGTGGAATTCATTGCCACAGAGTGCAGTGGAGGTCGGGACACTAAATGTCTTCAAGGCAGTGATTGATAAATTCTTGATGTCACAAGGAATTAAGGGCTACAGGGAGAATGCGGGTAAGTGGAGTTAAAATGCCTATCAGCCATGATTGAATGGCGTAGTGGACCCGATGGGCCGAATGGCCTTACTTCCACTCCTATGTCTTATGGTCTTATTTTGTTCTGGATTATCATCTTTAAAAGCTTTTGCACCACTCAAGTTGAAATGATTGACCTGCAGTTGTTGGGTTTATCCTTGTACCTGGTTTTGAATAGAGGCAAATATTTGCAATTCTCTAGTTCTCTGGCACCACTGCCAGTATGTAAGAAGGAATTTGCTCTGATTGCCAATTACCATAATTTTCATCTTTCAGCATTCTAGATGCATCTCATTCAATCCTGGTAATTTATTAACTCCAAATACAGAAATACTTTCTAATACTCTTCATAGTCAAGTTTTAGTTTATCTAGCATTTCAAATGCCTCTTCTTTCACTATGATCGTAACAATATCTTCTACCTTTGTAGATACAAAATATTTACTCAATACCTCAGCTCTTCTCCAGGATCCCCAAATGCTCCACATCCTCCTCTTACTACTATTTTACCTATGAAATTTTGGATTCCATTTCATGTTAGCTACATTTCTTCATAAACTCTCTTTGCCTTTCATGTTTCCTTTTATACTTATAATCCAACAATGAGGTGATTAGATCCATGGTTAAAACAAAAATCATGTTTTATTTTAACGTCTTCCAAGCATCGCAGACTAACCAAGAATTTATTGCCCACCATAAACATATTTTTTAAAAAATTATTCAGAGGATGTGGTCAACATTTGTTATGAATTTCTCACGGCTTTCAAATTGGTTGGCCATTTCACAGGCCAGTTAAGAATCAACAACATTACTGCAGATTTGGAGTCAAATGTAGACAAGACTGGTAAGGATAAGACCTTAAAACATATGAGTTGAAGAAGGCCATTCAGCCCATTAAGTTGGTTCCAAATTTCAAGGAGATCATGGCTAAACTAATAACACTCAACTTTCCTTCTCGTGCCTTTTCACTATAACTCAATTCCACTACTGATTAAAAATATGCCTATCTCAGTACTTAATATACTTCATGACCATACCCTTAACAACCTTCTATGGTAAAGAATTCCACAGATTCAAAGTTTCAGAAGAAATTCCTCCTCATAGCTGCCTTAAATATGCAGCCCCTTGTTCTGAGATTATGCCCTCTGGTCCTAGGCTATCCCACAAAGGGAAACCACCTTTTCAAATCTGTCTACAATGTCAGTATAATCTTTCTTAAAAAGGACTCCAAAACTGCTCATAATAACCTAACTATGGTCTGACTAGTTCCTTCTATAGTTTTATCAAGACTTCCCTATTTTTATACTCCATTCGTTTTGAAATAAAATCTAACACTCCATTTGCATTCCCTATTACTTATTGAACTCAGATATTAGACTTATGTGATGCATGGACGAAGACTTCCAAATCCCTGTGTACCATATTTTCTGCATCCATCTTTGTCCATCCAAATAACATTCAGCTCCTTTACTCTTCCTGTCAAAGTGCCTAACCTTACATTTCCCCACATTTATCTGACATCTTACTGTCCACTCACTTAACATGTCTGTAATCCCTTTGCAGAATGTGTGTCAACCTCATCATTTGCCTTCCCCCTATTTTTTGTCAGCTGCAAACATAGCTATAGTACATTCACCTTTCTTATCTAAGTCATTAATATTGTAAATAATTGCGGCCCAACCACTGATTCATGTGGTACACAGGTTGTCATCATGAAAATGCCCCTTTAAGCCAACTCTATCAGTTTGTTAATCGCCTATCCATGCTAATATACTACTTCCAACAGCATGGGCTCTTATCCTATTAAGTACATCTCTCTCTAAAGGGTAGTAGAGAACCAGGTTGATTCTTACATTAATTGAGAATATTTAGATTAGATTAGATTCCCTATTTTGATCATCATTACTCAAACTAGATTTATATTCCAGATTGATTAACTGAATTTAAATTCCATCAGCTAATGTAGTTGGATTTGAACTAGTGTCCACAAATCATGAACTGGGAACTCTGGATTACTTGCCCATCTCCCTCTTCAGAAGGTTGTGGTAACTGCCTTCTTGAAACATGGAGGTACAAATACACCTATGTGCTATTAGAAAGGAAGTTCCAGGATTTTGATTCAGTGACAGTGAAAAAATATGATGTTCCTGTGCATCTGTTGCCCTTCAGTAACTTGCTCAACCATCATCCTTTGTTCTAAGAATGACTCCAATGAGAAAGCTTTCCTTCTGATTTCCATTGACTCTAGTTTAATCAGGCAATTTATAGGCAATTTTCCTTCTGAATGGTGAAGGGGAAGTGATGTCTATAACTAACAAATGACTGAGTCAAGTAAGTGTCTGAAGCAGGCTAGGGATGTGGAATATGCTGTATTTGTAAAGTGGAGATCAACTGATTGTATTAACTTCTAAGGTCTGGCGTGAAGTTTGGTTCCAGTAATCATTAATTCTTAAACTCTGGCAATCTTGATTCTAAGCCTGGAACATGATTAATGTGGTGTAACTATACTATGTAAAGGAACTGAACAGACAAAAACCTGGAAGATTGTTTTCTCGCTAAGATGAAATATTAAATTCATAAGACTGAGGTTGTTGTTAAATTTGTAATAAATACACCATATGGGTAGTCGCACAGAAATTGAGAAATTGTCTAGTTAATCACGAGGGCTGGAGAACAAAGAACTAGCTGTTCAAGATGTTTTAAAAGTTGCTGATGTTGCCAAGAGGCTTCTGGCCAATCACTGAGCCTCAAGAGGGTAGGTTTGGCTTATCAGACAACTCACCAATTGCTAAGTGGAGAGAAGGCAGGTTCAGCATACCCAAAGTCAATTATGTCAGAAGCAAGTACTAAGTGGGGTATAGAGGTCGCAACTTGCCATAGCTAGTTCAGGATCAAGTAGGCTGATCATTTATTTGGAGACTGGAAGGAGAGAACTGATCATTTAGAGATTTTACAGAACTGAGAGAGACCCTTCAACTCATCACATCTATGCCAATCATCATTCATTTATTCTAAACCTCCGTTTCAGAACTTTCCCCATAGTCTTTAATGCTATGGAGTTCCAACAGCTCACCTAAATGATTCTCAAAAACCTTCAGGGTTCTCACCTTTATCATCTTTTCAGGCAGTGAATTCCAGACACCCACAACCCTGTGGGTGAAACGTTTTTTCTCAAATCCTCTCTAAACCTCTTGCTTCTTACCATAAACGATACTCCCTGGTTTCAGATCCTTCTAAGAGAAAATATTTCTGCCTATTTACCTATTTATGTACATCTCGATCAGCTCTCCCCTTAGCCTTCTCTCACCGAAGGAAAATAACCCTAGCCTATCTACTCTCCCTTCATAGCTGAATCACTACAGCCTAGGCAACATCCCTCTCTGGTACACACACATTTTTCCTATAGTGTGGCAACCAGAACTGTACACAGGTGTCCAGCGCAGCCCAACTGACATTACAGAAAGCTCCATCATAACCTACTTGCTCTGTATTCAATGCCTTGACTGACAAAGGCAAGTATTTGATATGTCTTCTTAACCACCATATTTACTTGTCCTGCTGCCTTCAAGGCTGTATGAACATGCACACCAGAGTCCCACTGATCCTCTCTACTTCCTAGGGTCCTTTCATTCAATGTGTGCTCCCTTACCTTGTTGGCCCTCCTGAAAAGCATAACCTCAGGCTTTTCATTATTAAATTTGTGGGCGGCACGGTGGCACAGTGGTTAGCACTGCTGCCTCACAGCGCCAGAGACCTGGGTTCAATTCCCGCCTCAGGCGACTGACTGTGTGGAGTTTGCACGTTCTCCCCGTGTCTGCGTGGGTTTCCTCCGGGTGCTCCAGTTTCCTCCCACAGTCTAAAAGATGTGCAGGTCAGGTGAATTGGCCATGCTAAATTGCCCGTAGTGTTAGGTAAGGGGTAAATGTAGGGGTACGGGTGGGTTGCGCTTCGGCGGGGCGGTGTGGACTTGTTGGGCCGAAGGGCCTGTTTCCACACTGTAAGTAATCTAATCTAATCTAATCTAAATTCCATTTGCCACTGATCAGCTCATTTATGTCATCTTATAGCCTAGGGATTTCTTCCTCACGGCTTACCAGCATCACCAACATTTTTGTCATCTGCAAACTTACTAATCGTACCTTCTACATTCATATCTAGATTGTTAACACATCAACAAACAGCAAAGGAGGCAGAACCAAAATTGGTGGCCCACCTCTCAATGCAGACTTCCTGTCACAAAACACCCTTTGACCATCATCCTTGGCTTGAAGCCACTAAGCCAGTTCTAGATCCAATTTGCCAAATTGTCCTGAATTCCATCAGCTCATAGCTTCTTAACCAGACTAGCATGCAATATCTTATCAAAAGCCCCATCGAAGTTTATGTAGGCTATCTACACTACCCTCATCTATGTCAAAGGGTCTGTTCCTGTGCTGTAAATGTTCTACGTACACACCTAGCCATCAACTCGAAAAGTTGTTAAATTTCTTAGACATTAACTCTCTCTTACAAAGCCCAGTGATCACTCTTGATTAATTTTAGTCTCTCCAAGTGGAGATTAATTAGTGAAGGCAGTGTTTGGTATGCTTATCTTTACTGGTCAGTTAACTGAGTATCAGAGTTGGGAGGTCATGCTGTAGCTGTACAGAACATTCACTAGGCCATTTTTGTAATACCGCGTTTAATTCTGGTCTCCTTGCTACAGGGAAGGGTGTTGTGAAACTTGAAAGGGTTCAGAAAAGATTTACAAAGCTGTTGCCAGGGTTGGAGGGCTTGAGCTAAAGGGAGAATCTGAATAGATTGGGATTATTTTCCCTACAGCGTCAGAGGCTGAGGGGTGACCTTATCAAAATTTATAAAATCATCAGGGGCATAGATAGGATGAATAGCCAAGATTTTTTCTCCAGGGTGAGACTAGAGACCATGGGGGTTTAGGGTGAGCAGGAAAAAAATTAAAATGGACCAAAGGGGCAATGTTTTCACTCAGAAGGTGGTGCATGTATGGAATGAGCTGCCAGAGGAAGTTGTAGAGGCTGGTACAATTACAACATTTAAAAGGCATCTGAAAGACATATAAATAGGAAGGGTTTAAAGAGTGAAATGAGCCAAATGCTGGCAAATGGGACGAGATTAATTTAGGATATCTATTCTGCATGGATGGGTTGGACTGAAGGATCTATTTCCATGCTGTACAGCTTGTTGACTCTAAGTTCCAAAGTCTGTCAACTCTCAGAAGAAATTGTCAGCTCAAGCCTCAGTGAACAAGTTCCTCCTCATTTCACTTTTAAATTGTCACCCTTTATTCTGTGACTATCGCCTCTGGTCCTACATTCAACCACGAGGGGAAAAATCTTCTCAAGCCCCTTAAGAATTCTACATTTCAACAATATCACCTCTCACTCTTCTAAATTCCAGTGAGTAGAGTCCAACTTACTTAGCCTTTGCTCATAAGAAAGTTCCTCCAAACCAGGGATCATCCAAGTGAACCCTCTGAACTCTCTCCAATGAAATAAATGATGTTCTTAAATAAGGGAACCTAAATTGCTTATAGCACTCTAGATGTGGTCTCATCAGCACCTCGTACAGTTGCACTAAGACTTGCCTACTCTTATATGTTAACGCCCTTGAAACAATAGCCAACATCCCATTAGCCTTCCCAATTACCTGCTGTACTTGTGTGCAAGCTTTCTGTGTTTTACTGATTTGTTCTAATTTTGGCACACGCCCCATATGTTTATAAAGCTGAACAGGTGTTCACAAGCTGAACAGGGTCGGAGTTGCTGAGTCACACCTGGTTCCTAAGTCCATTTGGTTTTATTTTTTGCTTTCCTTTCCTTTGGCTTTGTTACAGTTGACCAAGTCAGAGGTCAGTCAGATAGCATCAGATAGTATTTCAGAGCCAGCCCCACTCTTGAGAGTCTGGACCCTCACAACGTCCAGCCTTCTTTTTTCACATGTGAAATGTGAGTATCACTGGCAGGTTGACATCTATTGCCCATTCCTAGTTGACCTTGAGGAGGTGGTAATGAATTGTCTTCTTGAACCGCTGCACACCATGACCCACAGTGCCCTTGGGGGGGGGGGAATTCCAGGATTTTGACCTAACCAAAGTGAACGAATAGTGATATACTTCCAAGTCAGAATGGTGAGTGGCTCGGAGGGGAACTTGCGGGTAGTGGTGTTTCCATGTATCTGCAGTCCATGTGCTTCTAGGTGAACTAGAAGTGGGTTTGGAAGGTACTGTCTATGACTCTTTGGTGAATTCTTGCAGTGTATCTTGTAGATGATTCACACTGCTGCAACTGAATGTCAGTGGAGGAGGCTGTGGGTGCTTGTGGATACACTGCCAATCAAGCTGGCTGCTTTGTCTTGGAATGGTGCCTAGCTTCTTGGCTGCCCTTGGAGCTGCAGCCATCCAGGCAAATAGAAAGTATTCCATCACACTCTGGCTTCTCCTTTGTAGATGGTGAGCAGGCTTTGGGGAGTAAGGAGGTGGGTTATTTGCTGCAGTATTCCTAGCCTCTGACCTGATCTAATAGCCATTGTATTTATATGGCAAGTCCAGTTGAGTTTCTGGTCAATGGCAACCCACAATATTGATAATGGGAATTCCGTGATGGTAACATCACTGAATAACAAGGGGCAGTGGTTAGATTGTCTCTTATTAGAGATGATCCCTACCTGGCATTTGTGTGGCACAAGAATTATTTGCCCTTGTCAGCCCAAGCCTGGATATTGTCCAGATCTTACTGCAGGGAGAAAGTGAGGACTGCAGATGTTGGAGATCAGAGCTTAAAAATGTGTTGCTGGAAAAGCGCAGCAGGTCAGGCAGCATTAAAGGAACAGGAGAATCGATGTTTTGGGCATAAGCCTTCCTGAAGAAGGGCTTATGCCCGAAACGTCGATTCTTCTGTTCCTTTGATGCTGCCTGACCTGCTGCGCTTTTCCAGATCTTACTGCACTTGAACATGTTCTGCTTCAGTATCAGAAGAGTTATGTATGCTGCTGATCATTGTGCAATCATCACTTTTGATCCTATGATGGAGGAATATTCATTGATCAAGCAGCTGGAAATAGCTGGAGGTAGGACACAGCTCTGAGGAACTCCTGCAGAGATGCCCTGGAACTGAGCTGACTAACCCCTAATGACCACAACTATCTTCTTATATGCCAGATATGACTCTAACCAGCACAAACTCTCTCCCGATTCCCAATGATTTCAGCTTTGCTAGGGCTCCTTGATGCTACACTTGTTTGAATGTGGCTTTGAAATCAAATGCTGTCACTCTCATCTCACCTCACCTCTGAAATTCAGCACTTTTGACCATGTTTGAACCAAGACTGTAAGGAAGTCAGAAGCTGAGTGGCTGTGGAAGAACCCAAACTGGGGGTCAGTGAGCAGGAGTAGATAGGGACAGTATATTTCCTTCCATAAAGGACATCAGTGAATTAGACACCAGTGACGTTGCCACAATGCTAAAAACATTGATTTGTATTGATCCTTGAACATACTCCCCTAAATGTTTTAAGGTATAATATTCTATTTCAAACGGTGAATAAAATTGGTTCATACCTGCACTGAGAAAGTAAACTAGTTAAATTCTGTAGTTTTTCCTGCAGAGAGAAAATCTCTGCAATGTACTTCTTCTCCATTTCTTTGCATTGTTGTTCATGAGAAGTCCTCAGATCATTTAGTTCGTCTACATGCTGGTTCTCCAACTCAGCTTTCTGTTGGCAAAATTCCAGCTTTATCTTTTCAATCTCTTCAAGCCGAGCTGACCGGACCCGCAACTGCTCCTTAAGATCTAAACAATACAGGCAGATAAGAGAAGTGGATTATTGCAGTCCTTCAATTAACGATGCAAGCTTGAAATTTACTTTCCCTCACACCAGTACACTTTACTATTTTACATTTACAAATTACAGTTTTGACTCCAAGTACATTCATTTGCTAAATAAAGTTACATAGCATACCATTAAGGTCTTGAGAACTAGCACGTGAACTTTCTATCTGCATTCGTAAACTAGCATTTTCTTCTTGGCTTTGCAATTGCAAATTTACGTAAGCAGACTGGAGGTCTTCAATCTGCAATTATAAAAAAAATGAAACAAGGTTTTGCATTTATAGCACATACACTGACACCATAACTTTAAAATTGTTAATTTCAATTTCTAGATGATTACATTCTCTCAAAATCTTTTCATATTTAATACATAGCATTATAATTTAGATAGCAACTTTGACAACTTCAACTAGATAAAAACAATGACTGCAGATGCTGGAAACCAGATTCTGGATTAGTGATGCCGGAAGAACACAGCAGTTCAGGCAGCATCCGAGGAGCAGTAAAATCGATGTTTCGGGCAAAAGCCCTTCATCAGGAATACAGGCAGAGAGCCTGAAGGGTGGAGAGATAAGTGAGAGGGGGGTGGGGGTGGGGAGAAAGTAGCATAGAGTACAATAGGTGAGGGGGGGGGGGGATGAAGGTGATAGGTCGGGGGGAAGGGTGGAATGGATAGGTCCCCACGCACAACTTCCCACTACTGTCCTTGACTGGCCCTAATCTTATTCTAGTCATTTTTTTTATTCCTGACATACCTACGGAACGTTTTAGGGTTTTCCTTGATCTGACCTGCCAAAGACTTCTCTTGTCCCCTCCTCACTCTTCTTAGCTCTCTCTTAAGGTCTTTCTTGGTTAATTTGTAAGTTTCAAGTGCCCTAACTGAGTCTTCAGGTCTCATCTTTACATAAACTTCCTTCTTCCTCTTCATAAGAGATTCAACTTCATCAGTAAACCATGGCTCCCTTGTTTGACCACTTCTTCCTGTCTGACAGATACATACTTATCAAGGACACGCAGTAGTTGTTCCTTGAACAAGCTCCACATTTCAATTATGCCCAACCCCTGTAGTTTCCTTCCACATCCTATGCATCCTTAATCTTGCCTAATTATATCATAATTGCCTTTCCCTCAGCTATAACTCTTGCCCTAACCAGGGGCGTTCTGTCCTTGTTACGCTTGGACCACAGAACACACCAGATGGCTTCCTTCTTTAGAGACCGCAATTTCCCTTCCCACGTGGTTAAAGATGCCCTCCAAAGCATCTCGTCCACATCCCGCACCTCCGTCCTCAGACCTCATCCCTCCAACTGTAACTCCACTATCAGTGCACAGTGACATCAGTGTGCATCATTCACAAGATACACTGCAGCAAAGCAAGGCTCTTTTCACTGCAACCTCTATCACAGAGAAGAATGAGGGCAACAGATGGACAGAAACTCCAAAACTTGCAAGTTCCCTTCTAAGTCATACATCATATTGATATGAATCCATATTTCTGTTCATTTCTTAAAAATAGTCGGTGAACCTACACCACATGCGCTTCAGTGGTGGTTCACCATCACCATCTTAAGTGCAATTAGCAATGGCGAATAAATTATACTCTGACCAGCAATTTTCTCATTCAATGACTCAGTAAAAAAAGGAGCCACAGATAAAAGCACAAATTTCATAATCAATGCAATAAAACAACACTTACTATCTACCGAAGAAAATGTTGCCAACTTACAAAGTTCCACACATACAATACTAGTGTCTCCATCTCAGAGAAGCTGTTTAAAAACAATTATGATTGAGGATGCTATTATCTAGATGATCAGTTACACTTTAATCAACATGACTTAACATTTTCAATGGTTTAACAGCAAGAATAGATTTTTTTAAAAATCAACTTGTTCAGAGATACTCTTACACACTTCTGGAGCAGGTGGGACGTGAACCCAGACAGCAAAAAGTTGGAGTTGACCTCAAATCGCTGATTTGTTATTGATTTCATCGGCGATTTGGAGAGTAAGCCATCACTGATAGCAACTTTCAGCTTACTACTTTGCATTGCATATGCCATATTTTGTTTAGCGTTTTACACAGTAAAGACTGACTGATGACAGTTTCCATCAATATAATAGCAAATCCTAAACCAATCTATTAGAGATTGCTGCAAAAAGAGATACATTTTGTCAAAGTTTCTCCTCATGCACAATTTGCAAGAAATACCAAAGTAAAAGAAAAGCCTCATTTATGCTGTCTCGAAGGGGAAAGTAGTTGGCATACAAACTCTAGATTGGTGGAGTCATTACCATGGAGAATGCACCAGTAAAAGATAACTTGGCAGTTGACTGCCAAGTTCTGTTTAAATTTTAAACAAGGCAAGTTAATTCTGATTGGTCAAGGTACTGCTCCATGAAATGAACAAAAAATGGCTGTCATTTATTTTACTATGTTGAAACAGATACAGTATGTATACACTGTGTCTTTCTGTAAAGAACAGGACTCTGTATTAATGTATGTAACTGTCAATACATTCAAATGTGCGATAATGTGAGCCAAACAAATATTCCTAAAGTGCCAGCACTGGATTATATGCAAATGTTCTCCAAATGCAGAATCACATCCAATGTTGGTCACTGTTGTGAGTTTTGCATCTGCTTGTTTTTGTATAATGTTTGATGTCATCTGAAAGTCTCTGGGTTGAACAGCTTAAATGTCTAGCCAGAGTGAAACTCAAATACCACATTACTCATTTGTATGATAGGCAGACTGTTTACTGGCTAGAGAGCAGCAACCTCTTAATGGCAAACACTACTCTTTTTGCAAATGCATAATAGTAGTGTATAAGTGCTAGTTTCACGTATTGCTCTTGCAGGGTAATCCAACCAACTGTAGGACAAAAGTAACCAATCTTGAGTCCACTCATGACTTACAGCGAATGTACAGAAATAAATTATCTACTTAGGGTAGCAAGGATGGCTTTGATGTACCCTATTTCAGCATAATGAACAAGTAACTTGGGTCCTTATTACGAGCTTGCCAATAAAACCATTTCTAAGGTGCATGGAACTATAGGTTCAAAAGCTGGAGTCAGGTATTCTACACTGCTGTAAGGCAGTAACAACATGAGTGGTACTAGAACAGACTGCATGCATTACTTGATAAGAAAGTTTAGATAAGAAAACGGCTTGATAAGAAAATTTACTCTAACTTAGTATGTAGCTGGCATTAAGAAGAAGGATGCAGTTTAAATTCTGTAGTAGCTGGCCTTAAACAGGATTTTTTAAAACAAAACGTTGCAGTGAAAGAGTAGTTTAATTAAGAACAAGCTAAAACTGTTTCCCAATTAAGTGACTGAGCACCATGCTACAAGAAGTTCTTCAAGTGAGGGGAGAGAACACGCATTTAGTAGAGGTAGGGGACAATATAATTAGCTCTCTAATTATATTGCAACTATGAGTGGGAGACTCAAAGGCTGTGGTTGCCTGTCCATTGCTAGTGTTAAGGACATCTCTTCAGGGCTTGAAAGGTCCAGATGTGGTCATCCATGGTGATACCAACAACATTGATAGCACTAGAAAAAAGTTCTGTTGAAAGATTTTGAACAGTTAGATCTCAGGTTTGCTACCAAAATCACAGGCAAACAGGCATAGGGTAAATAAAATCAAGGGGTTAAATGCATGGCTCAAAGATTAATAGAGGAGAAATGGGTTTTAATTCACGGGGCATTGACATTAGTACTGGAGTAAAAGGAAGATATTCAGTTGAACAGGTTTTACATGAAACGTGTTGGGAACAGTGTCCTGTCGAATCAAATAACTAGACTGTGGAGCAGGCTTTAAGTTAATTGAGTGGAGGGGTTCTGGAGAGGAGATATGAAGCAAAAGGAGATCACAGCATTACAGAGCAGCCATTTAGGGACAAAATTAGGGCAGTATACAAGCACTAAAAAAAACACAGCAAATGGGATCAAAGGAGGAAAAAAAATGTGAAAAAGGCAAAACAAGTGACTGTTAAAATGCACTTAGAACTCAAAATAAATTAATTAATGATGCAAATAGAGATTAATGGGTGTAATCTTATGGGCATTACAGATACATGATTGCAAGGAGATCAAAGCTGGAGCATGTGACATTTCAACAGGACAGGCAAAAAGGAAAGTGTGGTGGGATAGCTTTGTTAGTAAGGGATCCATAAATATGACAGCTAGAAATTATCTTGGATTGGAAGATGCAGGTTCCATTTGCCTGGATCTAAGAAATAGAAAGGGAAAGATGACACTGGTGTGAATAATATATAGGCACTCTAAGAGTAGCTATACAGTCGAAGAAAGATTAAATCAGGAGATAATGATGGTATGTAAAAAAGGATAGTAATCACATGACTTTAATTCTCATGTTGATTACGAGTAGTCAGATTGGCAGAGGAAGTCATGAGGATGAATTCTTAGAGTATTTACAGGACAATTTCCAAGAATAATATACTGCGTATCCAACCAGGGATCAGGCTATTTTGGATCATATAATATGTAATGAGGCACTTTTAATAAATTGCAGAGTAAAAGATCATCTAGGTGGAAAAAACCCATAACATGACAAAATTTAGCATACAGTTTGAGAGAAATGTCTGTCCTAAATTTGAGGGTAATCACAATGGAATGAGAGTGGAGGTGGCTTGAGAAAAGATAGTTGATCAACTGCAGCAGTCGTTTAACAAAATGGTTCATGATCTACAGCAAAGATATATCCTATTGAGGAAGGATTCCAGGAAGGGGACAAACTGACCATAGTCAATTAAGGAAGTTAAGGACAGTTTCAAATTGAAAGAAAACAAACATGCATTGTGGCAAAGAGGGAAACGAGAGCAATAGAAAAGTTTTAAAAGATAACAAAAGATGACAAAAAACATAGAAAATAAACTTAGGGTAAACTAGCAGGTAATAGAAAAACAGGCAGTAGGAACTTCTTTGAATGTAGAAATGAAGAGACAAAGGGAATGCAGGACCTTAGAGAATGAACCTAGGAAAACAATAACAGGGAACCAGAAAATGGCACAGAGCTGACAGAATATGTTACGTCAGACTTTACATTAGAAGACACAAAAAGCATTCCAAAAATTCTGAACATTTGGGGTGACAGACTGGGTAAAGAGGAGAGACAGACAGACAGATAGACAGTAAATAAATGCAACTAACATTAAAGAAAAATACTAGGCAAACTAATGAATCTAAACACCAAAACATTCTTTGGACCTGATGTGATGCATCCTCGGATACTAAAGGAAATGGCTACTGAGATAGTGTCAGGCAGGGAGGAAAGGGTCGTGTGAGGGAGCCGTGGTTTAATAAGGAATTGGAATCCCTTGTTAAATGGAAGAGGGCGGCCTATGTAAAGATGAGGTGTGAAGGTTCAATTGGGGTGATTGAGTGTTATAAGGTAGCCAGGAAGGATCTGAAGAGAGAGCTAAGAGCAGCAAGGAGGGGACATGAAAGGTCCTTAGTTGGTAGGATTAGGGAAAATCCTAAGGTTTTCTATAGGTATGTCAGGAATAAAAGAATGACTAGGGTAGGAATAGGTCCAGTCAAGGATAGTAGTGGGAAGTTGCGTGTGGAGGCTGAAGAGATTGGGGAGACACTGAATGAATACTTTTCGTCAGTATTCAATCAGGAACAGGACATTGTTGTCAATGTGAGTACTGAGTCACAATTAAGTAATTGTGGTCACTATCATCAAAGTGCTTTGGGCGGCACAGTGGCACAGTGGTTGGCACTGCTGCCTTACAGCACCAGGGTCCCAGGTTCGATTCTGGCCTCGGGTGACTGTGTGGAGTTTGCACATTCTCCCTGTGACTGCATGGATACTCCGGTTTCCTCCCACAATCACAAAGATGTGCAGGCCAGGTGAATTGGCCATGCTAAATTCACTATGCTAAATTGCCCATAGTGTTAGGTGCATTAGTCGGAGGGAAATGGGACTGGGTGAGTTACTCTTCGCAGGGTTGGTGTGGACTTGTTGGGCCGAAGGGCCTGTTTCCACACTGAAGGGAATCTAATCTAATCTATGGAGTCCCCAATAACTAATGCTCTGCTCATCTGCCTCCTTCCCTTTGCAGCAACACACACAGTCTCTGTGCTAGAGAGCTGTACCCCATGGATTACCCCTAGTAAATTGTCCCCCCCGACAGTATCCAAACGTGTATACTCGTTATTGACGGGAGCGGCCACAAGGCATGACTACCTCCCTGTAACTCCTTTCAATTACCTCCTCCGCCTCCCAAATAATCCAAACTTCAACCACCTCAAGCTCCAGTTCCCTAACATGGTTTTTGAGGAGCTGGAATTGGGTGCAGTTCCTGCCGATTAAGTCAGCAGGGACACTAGTGGTGACACTTACCTCCTACAAAGATAGGGTGCTGGGCTAATGGTCGGATACTTGGTTGTGTGGATGAGCAGAGGGATCTTGGTGTCCATGTACACAGATCTCTGAAAGTTGCCATCCAGGCAACTAGTGCTGTGAAGAAGGCATATGGCGTACTGGCTTTTATTGGTAGAGGAATTGAGTTCTGGAGTACTGAGGTCATGTTGCAGTTGTATAAGACTCTGGTGCGGCCTCGTCTGGAGTATTGTGTGCAGTTTTGGTCGCTATACTATAGGAAGGATGTGGAGGCACTGGAACGGGTGCAGAGGAGGTTTACCAGGATGTTGCCAGGTATGGTAGGAAGATCGTATGAGGAAAGGCTGAGGCACTTGGGGCTGTTTTCATTGGAGAAAAGAAGGTTTAGGGGTGACTTGATAGAGGTGTACAAGATGATTAGGGGTTTAGATAGGATTGACCATGAGAACCATTTTCCACGTATGGAGTCAGCTTTTACGAGGGGACATACCTTTAAATTAAGGGGTGGTAGGTATAGGACAGATGTTAGGGGTAGATTCTTTACTCAGCGAGTCGTGAGTTCATGGAATGCCCTGCCAGTTGCAGTGGTGGACTTTCCCTCTTTATGGGCATTGGATAGGCATATGGAGGATAGTGGGCTAGTGTAGGTTAGGTGGGCTTGGATCGGTGCAACATCGAGGACCAAAGGGCCTGTACTGCGCTGTATTTTTCTATGTTCTATGTTCTATGGATGTACTGATGGCAACCTTTCAAGAATCTTCTGATTTCAGCAAAGTCCCAGAGGATTGAAAATTATTGAATAAAGGTGGAGATTCTTTTTTAAAAAAACTATCTATAGGCTGGTTAGCTTAACATCTGTCATTTGGAAGATGTTAGAGCCTACTAGTACAGCAGTTGAAATACACAATATAATCAAGCAGAATCAATATGGCCTTGTAAAAAGGAAATCATATCTAACAGTTTAATTATAATTGTTTGAGGTGGTAACAAGCAGGATTCATAAAGGGGAACCACAAAGGACAAACATGTAATACATTTGAATATCAAAATGGTACACAAGGCTACTTAATAGGAAAAGAGCAGGGCTGGAGGATAAGCTAACTGATAGAAGATGGAAAGTTGAGATAGAGGGGGAACCTGTAACTAGTGGTGTGTCACAGGGATTAGCGCTGGGGCCACAATTACTTATAATATATATTCATACTTGGATGAGGAAAGTGAGAGTACTATAGCCAAATTTGTGAATGACACAAAAATAGCTGGGAAAGCAAGTGCTGAAGAAAAAAACAAGGAGTCTGAAGAGGGATATAGACAGGTTAAGTGCGTGGGCACAAACTTGGCAGATGGCATATAATGTAGGGAAATATATGCTTATATATTTTGATAGGATAAACAGTGGAGCTGAATGCTATTTGGATAGAGAAAAACTGCAGAAAGCTGGAGCAAAGGTTTTTGGGGATTCTTATTCATGAGTCATAATAAACTTGCCAAAATTCAGTGGATAATAAGGAAAGTAAATTGAATGTTGTCCCTTATTTTAAAATGGAATGGCGCAGTGAAAAAAGAGAGAAGTCTTGCTGAAAAATGCAAAGCACTAAGCTAACCAGATCACAGCTACAATACTGTGTTGAGTTTTGGTCCCCTTATCCAAGGAGAATTTACAGTGGCACTGTAGGCAGTCCACAGGAAGTTCACTCAATTGATCCAGGATATAGAGAAATTTTATGAGGAATAAACAAACACTGTCTAGGATACAAGGCAAACTTTCTTTCCTTCAAGTACTGCCATGGGATCATTTCTGGATGTAAAAGATGCACAGAGCCTTGGTTTAACGTTGCATCTGAAAGACATCATCTCTAACAATGCACATTGCACAGCCCAGATCTATGAGTGAGACGATAGCTTAGTGGTATTATTGTTGGACTGTTAATCTTGAAACCCAGATAATGTTCTGGGGACTAATGTTTGAATCCCACCATGGCAGATGATTGAATTTGTATTAACAAATTTTAAAATTCAGTAGATGTCCCTTAAGGAAGTAAACTGCCATCCCTACTTGGTCTGGACACATGTGACTCCAGACTCACAGCAATGTGGTTGACTCTTAACTGCCCTCTGGTCAATTAGGGATGGGCAATAAATGCTGTCCAGCCAGCAATGCCTTCAACCTATGAATGAATAAAGGAGAGTTTGCACCAAATCTGTGCAATGGAACTTCAACCCGGAAAGATCTGAATTAGAACCAAAATATATTACCAACAGAAACATGGCTAACAGTAAGAATTTTATGGAGAAAATCAAATTGCTTTTGTTTTTCAAAAACAACTGCTGCTTCTGGATACACTGAATTACTTTACTTACCTTTTTGAAATCATTAGTTAATTGAGTTTGAAGAACTCTCAGTTGATTGTACTCCTCATGTAGTTCTCTTTGCAGCATCTGTAGATTTGTTTGCAGTGCTTAAATAAAAACAAAAGGTACAGGTCACATCTCCCTCCGAAATCAAATCTTGAAGATGTGCTTTGTAAAGTGAAACTGTGAAATTCTGATTGAATGTTCAATTCAAAGTCCTATAAGCATTTCACAATTTCTAATAGCATTTGAATTGAAAAATCTTTCCATCCATGTCAAATGTCTTCCAAAACTATTGCAATGTTTTACCATGAAAATGCTGGAACTAACTGTTCTACTATATTTGTTGGAATAAACAATTTAAGTTGTAGCAAACTCTTATAATTGCCTGAACATGAAAACATCACCCATTAAGCATTTATAGATTACAACTTTCCATGTTGCTGTGACCAGACGATTATTTCCCCCATTGTATGATGAACTAAATATAAAAGCCCAGAATTTCTGGTCAACAGTGCTCATTGGTTACCTGGAAAAAAGCTGCCCACAAAAGTCTAGCATCCGTTTGGGGTAACCATTCCCTTCAGCCACCCTGTTAAATTTCTCATCAACGAAGGATATCACAATGGAGGATTCTTAGAGAGAGTAAACTAGAGAGATGAAAGTTGAGTGTGGGGTGCTGGAAAAGCATACCAGGTCAGGCAGCATCCGAGGAGCAGGAGAATTGACATTTTGGCATAAGCCCTTCATCAAGAATGAGGCTTGTGAGTCGGGGGGGCTGAGAGATAAATGGGACAGGGGTGGGGAGAAGGTAGCTAGGAATGTCATAGGTAAATGAAGGTGTGGGTGGAGTGATAAGTCGGAGGGGAGCGTGGAGCAGATGGGTGGAAAGGAAGGAAGGTGGACATGTAGGACCGGTTAAGGTGGCAGTACCAAGTTGGAGGCTTGGGACAGGGGTATGACTTGGGGGGGGGG
>NC_057714.1:68369799-68408158 GCF_004010195.1 Chiloscyllium plagiosum
TTACATACCCAGAGCAATAGGGATATATTTCCCTCCCTACCCCTATCTGCACACGGGACATATTTCCCTCCCCACCCCTACCTGCACACTAGGGACATATTTCCCTCCCCACCCTTACTGCATCTGCTCCCAGGAGCTAAAAGTAGGTAAGATCCCTGGCCCTGACTGTGCATATATTGGTTGAAATTTTTCAAAAATCATTGGATTTTGGAGAGATACCAGAGGACTGGAAAATGACCAATGTGAAACTCCTACTTAAAAAGGGAGGGAGACAAAAGCAGGTAATTAGCATAACACCTATTGTTGGAAAAGTATTGGAATCAATTATAAAATAAGTAATAAGTAATAAGTAATAAGTTTTTGGAAGATCATCATCTAATCAAGCAGAATCAGCATGGCTTCATGAAAGGGAAATTGTGTCTGACATTGAGATCAGTGCTGGGACTGCAACTGTATACAACATATTAATGACTCGGAATAAGGAAGTGAATGTATTGCAGCCAAATTTGCAGACAACACAAAATTAGGTGGAAAAACAGGTTGTGAGAAGAATGCAAACAGTTTATAAAGAGATATTGATAAATTAAGTGGGCAAAAAGTTGGCAAATGGAATGGGGGAAAATGCAAAATTGTTCATTTTGGAAGGGAGAACAAAAGAACAGAATATTATTTAAATATTCCATTTGGATGTGGCACGATGGCTCAGTGGTTAGCACTGCTGTCTCACAGCACCAGGGTCCCAGGTTCGATTCCAAGCTTGGGCAACTGTCTGTGTGGAGTTTGCACATTCTCCCATGTCTGCGTGGGTTTCCTCTGGGTACTCCGTTTTCCTCCCACAATCCAAAGATGTGCAGGTCAGGTGAATTGGCCATGTTAAATTGCCCACTGTGTTAGGTACATTAGTCAGAGGGAAATGGGTCTGGGTGGGTTACTCTTCAGAGGGACGTTGTGGACTTGTTGGGCCAAAGGGCCTGTTTCCACACTGTAGAGAATCTAATCTAAATGCAGAAAAACTGCACAAAAGCTACACTACTAAAAGGACTTTGCAGCACTTGTACACAAAACACAAACTAACATACAGGTGCAGCAAATATTCAGGAAGGCTAATGGAAGGTTGGTCTTCATTTCAATGCATAAGAGTAGGAAAATCTTACTTCAGCTGTACAAGGTGCTGATGAGATCAGATTTGGAGTGATTATGTGATCAGTTCTGGTTCTCCCTATATAAGTAAAGGTATCATTTCATTAGAGGCAGCTAATGTTCATTAGGATGATCCTTAGAATGGAGGGATGTCTTATGAGCAAAGGCTAAACAGGTTGAGACTCTACTCACTGGAATTTAGAAGAAAGAGGGGTGATCTCATTGAAACATATAAGATTCTTAAGAGGCTTGAGAAGGTAAATGTTGAGCAGATGTTTCCTCTCAAAGGAGAGTCCAGGAGCAGACGGCATTGTCTCAGAATAAAGTAGTGCCAATTTAAGACAGAGCTGAGGAGGAATTTCTTCTCTCAGAGGGTTGAGAGCTGTAGGGGCACAGTCCTTGTGTATATTTAAGGCATAGATAGATACAGTCTTGATCAGAAGTGAAATCAAAGGTTACAGGGTAAGGGCAGGAAAATGGACATGTGGAGTATCAGATCAGTCAGGATTCTATTTAATGGTGACGCAGGCTCAAGAGGCCGAATGGCTTACTCCTGTTCCTGTTTCTTATGGTCTTATCTGTTCGGAGACCTCAGTTTGTCAAATTATTATCCTTGTGTTTGAATATCTCTGACTCTCCTAATTCATACTTTCTGTTCCTACAACTCTGGTTTCTTGTTTAGCTGTTTGGTCCACCACACAAAACCTAATCTCTTAAATTAATCCCAAAACTACTTTGCCTCTCTCTTTGTCTACTATTGACAAAACCCAAATCATTGACTAAGTTATTCAATTACTTCTTGTCATCTCTTTGGTTCTGTATCCACTTTCCTTAAACCTGTGAAGTACTTTAAGATATTGTTCTAAATTAATGGTGCTTAAATTATTCAAATTGTTCTGATAAGATTGTATCACCACATAGTTCAATTTGTTTAGCATAAAACTGGTTAATAAACAGTGAAACACACTATATATGTTGAAGAAGTCAAATGTTGACATCACTAAATTTTAGTGATAATAAATTCAGTGGGTACGGAATTAAGTAGCCATGTGTAGAAAAGTGGTAACCAATTTGTAAAAGAGTAAATGTATTGGTAAATATTGTGTTATCTCTTTGTGGTTAATTTTATTTTGGTCAGTGCAAGAACTGTTTATGGAAATTATAATCTACAAACTGTGCAAATAAATTCAAAGAGCTCAAAGCAGTCAAATTGCAGCAGGCAACTCTGATGAAGGTTCTCTGTTGAAACATTAACTTTCCATTTGTTTTCTAAAGATGTTAACTAACAAACTGTGAATATTCAGAATTTCCGGTTTTATTTTGCAGTGTCAGTAGTCATAATTTCCAAAAAGTTACATAAAACTCAAGTGTTCTAAAACACAATTCAACACAAGAGTACCGATTTGCAACATAGTGATCATCCTAGAGATTTTAGACAAAAATAGATAATAGGAAAAAAACAAAGAACTGCAGATGCTGGAAATAGAAAACAAAAACAGAAATTGCTGGAAGAAATCAGCAGAGTTGGCAGCATCTCCCCTTTTCTTCCCCTTGTCCAGTACCTTCCCACATACATCAAGGATTATGACACTTGACATAAGTTTCAGAATTTCCAGCTTGTGGGCTCAAGCCAATGCCTCTTCATCTTGGATGGTTTCAGGGCTTTCCACTGCTACCTGGGAAAAAGATCTTAACTGTCCCCATTCTCCAGTACCCTCTGCCTGGCCAAGCTTGTCCCCACTTTGAGCAATTTCTCCTTTAACTCACCTTAATTTCTTCAGGTCAAAAGTGCAGCGTTGGGTAGATATGCCTGTCTCTTTGTGGGGTACGTGGATAATTCCTCATTCCAGTCCTACTCAGGCCCCCCCACCCTCAACGTTTTGTCTGGTATATTGATAACATAATTGGTGCTGCTTCTCTCTCTCATTCAATTTCCACCCTGCTCTCATCTTCACCCCGTCCATCTCAGACTCCTCCCTTCTCTGTCAACTTCTTTGTTTCCATTTCTGAGGATAGGATGACCACCAATATCCATTACAAACCCACTTATTACCACAGTTACTTTCACTATACATCCTTACACCCTGATTCCTGTAAAGACTATCCCATTCTCCTAGTTTCATTGTCTCTGTCATACCTGTTCTGATAATGCCAGCTTCTGCAAGGGTGCCTCTGACATGTCACCTTTTTCCACAACCAAGAATTCCCTACTACGTGGTTAACAGAGCCCTTAGTTGTATTCAACCCATCTCTTGTATTATGGCTCTCACCCATTCTCTTCCCTCCCACAACAGCAATAAGAGCCTCAGTCCCCACTTACAAACCCACCAGCAGCCACCTCCAAAGGATCATTAGCCAACATTTCTGCTACTTCCAACGCGATGCCTTCACCAGGCTAATATGCCACCCCCCAACCCCCACACCTCTCCCCACTCCCCCCCCAACCTCAACTGTCAGCCTTCCACAGGGGCCGTTCTCTCTGGGATAACTTGGTCCACTCCACTTCTACTCCCAACACCTCCAGTGCACCTTCGCAGGCAATCACTGAATGTGCAACACAGTCCATTTACTTCCTCCGTTCTCACTATCCAAGGTTTTAGAAACACCTTCTAGGTCAAGCAGTGATTTACTTGCACTTTATTTAATCTAGTCTCCTGGGGAGATAAAACTTAGATTTGGCGACCACTTTCAAAATACCACGTTCTGCCAGCAAAATCAACCTGAGCTTCCTGTTGCCTGCCACTTAAACACACCACGGTGTTCCTGGCTGACATCTCTGTCTCAGGCTTGCTGCAGAGCTCCAGTGAAGCTCAGTGCAAGCTGGAAGGACAGCATCTCTTTTTCAGCTTGGGGATCCTGCAGCCTTCAGAAGTCAATACCAAATTCAATCATTTGAGGGCCTCAGTACCTTCTCCCATGTCCTTACCCTACGCCCAACTTATTCACTACACACCAGACCTTGTCACCACATGGGCTGCTACAACAAACAATCCATTGTCAACCACTAATGGTCCCCGTTAGCAGGCCTTTACCCAGTGACTAGAGGTGTGCCTCAGGGATCGGTGTTGGGACCACAAATTATTCACAATTTATATAGATGGTTTGGAGTTGGGGATCACATGTAGGCTTTCAAAGTTTGCAAATGACATTAAGATGAGTGGCAGAATAAAGTGTGCAGAGGACTGTGAAACTTTGCAGAGGAACATAGATACATTGAGTGAGCGAGTAAAGGTCTGGCAGATGGAATACAATTTTAATAAATGTGAAGTCATACATTTTGGTAGGAGTAACAGTAAAAAGGATTAGTACTTCAATGGTAAGAAGTTGTAGCATGCTGCTATGCAGAGGGACCTGGTATCATTGTGCATGAATCACAGAAGGTTGGTCGGCAGATGCAACAGGTAATTTGGAAGGCAAATAGAATTTTATCCTTCATTGCTAAAGGATTGAGTTTAAAAGTTGAGAGGTTATGTTGCAGCTGTGGTGGAACTGGTCCTCCTGGGAGCAGATAGGGCGGAGGAATTGGGAAATAGGGATGGCATTTTTGCAGGAGGCAGGGTGGGAAGAGGTGTAAGCCAGGTAGCTGTGGGAGTTGGTGGGTTTGTAAAAAATGTTGGTATCAAGTCAGTCATCATTAACGGAGATGGAGAGGTTCAGGAAGGGGAGGGAGGTGTCAGAGATGGTCCAGGTAAATTTAAGGTCAGGGTGGACGTTCCACCACAGAACACACTAGATGGCCTCCTTCTTTAGAGACCACAATTTCCCTTCCCACGTGGTTAAAGATGCCCTCCAACGCATCTCGGCCACATCCCGCACCTCTGCCCTCAGACCCCACCCCTCCAACCATAACAAGGACAGAACCCCCTTGGTACTCACCTTCCACCTTACCAACCTTCGTATAAACCAAATCATCCACCAACATTTCTGCCACCTCCAAACGGACCCCACCACCAGGGATATATTTCCCTCCGCAAAGACCGTTCCCTCCGTGACTACCTGGTCAGGTCCACGCCCCCTACAACCCACCCTCCTGTCCTGGCACCTTCCTCTGCCACCGCAGGAATTGCAAAATCTGTGCCCAAACCTCCTCCCTCACCTCCATCCAAGGCCCTAAAGGAGCCTTCCACATTCATCAAAGTTTTACCTGCACATCCACCAATATCATTTATTGTATCCATTGCTCCCGATGTGGTCTCCTTTACATTGGGGAGACTGAACGCCTCCTAGCAGAGTGCTTCAGGGAACATCTCTGGGACACCCGCACCAATCAACCACACCGCCCTGTGGCCCAACATTTCAACTGCCCCTCTCACTCTGCCGAGGACATGGAGGTCCTGGGCCTCCTTCACCGCCGCTCCCTCACCACCAGATGCCTGGAGGAAGAACGCCTCATTTTCCCCTCGGAATACTTCAACCCCAAGGCATCAATGCGGACTTCACCAGTTTCTTCATTTCCCCTTCCCCTACCTCACCTTAGTTCCAAACTTCCAGTTCAGCACTGTCCCCATGACCTGTCCTACCTGCCTATCTTCTTTTCCACCTATTTTACTGCTCCTCGGATGCTGCCTGAACTGCTGTGCTTTTCCAGCACCACTAATCCAGAATTGGGTTTCCTGCATCTGCAGTCATTGTTTTTACCAAGGTGCTGATGAGGCCACACCTTGAGTACTGTGTACAGTTTTGGTCTCCTTACTTGAGAAAAGATGTACTGGCACTGGCAGGGGTGCAGAGGAGGTTCGCTAGGTTGAAACCTATACAAATATGAAGGGAATAGATAAGAAAGAAGTAGAGAAGATATTTCCACTGGCAGGTGAAGCTAGGACAAGAGGGCATAGCCTCAAGATTAGAGGAAGCAAATTTAGGACTGAATTGAGAAGGAACTTCTTCACCCAGAGGGTTGTAGATCTATAGAATTCCTTGCCCAGTGAAGTAGTTGATGCTACATCAGTAAGTGCTTTTAAAGCTAAGGTAGATTTTTTTTTGAACAATAAAGGAATTAAGTGACATGGTGAGAGTGTGGATAAGTGGATCTGAGTCTACAAAAACAATGATCTTACTGAATGGTTCAACAGACTCAAAGGGCTGGATGGCCTACTCCTCTTCATAGTTCTTATGCTCTTATGTACTCAACTCCTTTGTCTGCCCAAATGTGTTATTCCCTCTCTGGACTCCATCTCTATGCATTTTTACTCTTTCCCACCAGCTCTTTACCCTGTCCCCCGCCTCCCCCAACCCCACCCCAATCCCATCTCCAGTATATATACTAACTTTCTCCTAGCTACAATCAGTACTGAAGAAGGGTCACTGGACCAGAAACATTAACTCTGCATTCTCTCCACAGATGTTGCCGGACCTGCTGAGTTTTTCCAGAAATTTCTGTATTTGAATAGGTGTTAGGACCTGCATTAAATATTTTTGTAGTTTAATTGGCTTCAACAGCTGTGTTATCAAATACTACAGAAAGGTATTTTACCTCTTGCTCCTTCCGTGAGATCCTTGTGCACTTGGGTTCCCTCATCAATATTGTCTTTATTTCCTAAAATTAAACCTTCCTCAGGCTGATCGTGATGTTCTTTTTTTTCTTTCAAATTACCTTCGCTCAGCAGACTGGTAAGTAACTGTCAAACAAAAACACTGAATTGAGATATAATCAAATCAAAAATAAAAGCTACAGATAATGTTCATCTGAACAAAGAAAACTACTCTAGTTATAAAAGAAGGAATAGCGTGAAAACAGAAGAGAAAGACAGCAGAACTTAAATTTCAAAAGAGATGAAGGTGCAAATTTATACTTGTTGTAAAAAAAATGCCAAACCTCTAACATTTCTGGTTCTAATGGAATGTCAATAACCTGAAATGTTAGCTGATTCTTACTTCACATATTCAGAGTTTTTAAACAATATTTTCTGTTTTTCTGAATTTCATTATCAGCTGTAATTGTTTTTGAATTAACAAATAGCAAAGGAAAATCTAAAAAAGTAGAAAGGCTCACGATAGGGAAGATTTTAGAATTCAGGGAAGTTTAGAAATACAGGAACAGGTGTAGGGCATTCAGCCCATCAAGTCTGTTCTGCCGTTCAATGAAAGCATGGCTAAACTACAGCTTGACATCATACCGATTCCCTTAACAAAAAATTATGTCTCAGTTTTAAAATTAGCATTTGATCCACCATCCACTGCTGTTTGTGGAAGAGAGTTCTAAACATCTACCACCTTTGCCCATAGAAGTACTTTCGAATTTCTCTCATGAACAGTCTGACCCAATTCTCAGACTAGTTCTAGAAACCCCAACGAGTGGAAATAGTTCATCTTTATCTGCCCTGTCTTTCCCTGTTACTATCTTGAAGATGTTGATTAGATCATCATTTAACCGTATAAATTCTCAAGAAAACACAGCTCCTCTTCGGAACTTAACTCCTGAAGTTCAGGTATCATTCTTGTAAACCTACGTTGTACCCCTTCCAAGGCAAATACATTCTTCCTAAGGTTTTGCACCCAGATCTACTCCCAGTAGTCCAAATGGGGTTTCACCAGGGTTTTATATAGTTGTGGCAGAACTTTGGCATTCTTGTGCTCCATTTCTTTATATATAAAGGCCATGTTTACATTAGTTTCTTGATTATTTTCTGCACCTGTTTCTGACATTGAAAATATCTATGCACCTGAATCCCAAAGTCTTTTGGACACACTGTATTTAACTTCGCACCATCTAAAAAGTACCCTGATCTATCCTTTCTTAGTCCAAAATGGCCAACAAATTTATAAAAGAAATGAGAAAGACAGTAAAATAGCAAAACGCAAAATAGATTGAACAAGCTGTTGAAAAGGAAGAAATTAGTAAACATAAACATGGATCTATGAGAAAAGGGGCAGGAGAAATTATACCGAGTATCAAAGAAATTACAGATATATTAAACATATACATTATGTCTGACTTTGCACTAGAAGACAACTCAGACCTTAAAAATTTAGAGAAGTAAGAGTCTAAGAATGAAAAGTTTAAACAAACTAGTGAATCAACTGGAGAAATAAACAATTCTGAAAGCAGACAAATTCCCTGAACCTGAATAAAGCTTTCAAAGATCTTCCTGAGTTTCCCAGATTCATTACAATTTGCAAGGTAGTTAACCAAGATGTTCAAGGAATGAGAGAAAAAACACAAAATAGGCCAGTTAGTGTGGATTGGTTAATGAACAAAAAAGCAATTGTGGGAATAAACACATCTTTTGGGACTGAATTGAGAAGGAACTTCTTCACCCAGAGGGTTGCACTGCTCAAATATGGTCTCCTTTCCATTGGGAGATGAATGCTTTGTGGAACACCTACATTCTGTTCACAAAATACCCGCAAGCTTCCAGATACCTGCCACTTCAACATCACCACGTTTCCTAGCCAATATTTCTGTCCCTGAGCTATTGCAGTGTTCCAATGAAGCTCAGCATAAACTGACTAACAGCATTTCACTTGCCACTTGCAGCCCCTGTGGGCTTCACACCTCAACATTGAATTCAATAATTTTAGGCCTGGACACCACCTTCCATGTCTTTTGCCCACTCCCATATCCCTGGTCCCGTCATCACATATACTGCTTTCACCTCAGCCAACCCATTTTCACCTGCTAACAGTTTTTATTATCAACTTTTCTTTCTCCCTGGCTCACCAGTATCCAGCTCTGTCTACCCAACTGCAGCTCACACTCTCTGGGCTCCATCTCCACCTTTTGTTTATTTCTTTAGCACCTCCACTCCCCCATACCACCACCTCTTGTCTTCAGCATATATATCACTTTTTGCTAGCTATAATCAGTTCTGAAGATAGATAACTGGACACAAAGTGCTGATTCTGCGTTCTCTACACAGATTCTGTCAGACTTGCTGACTTTCTTTGGCACTTTCTGCTTTGTTTTCAGATTTCCAGTTTCTGTAATCTTTGTTTTTTTCCTTTGGGGTCTTGAACGGCAGTCGCTAAGAGTGTGCTGAAAGAATCAGTGCTTGAGCCTCAGCTATTTACAATCCTTATAAATGCTTATTGAAGTGTTCAAGAGTAAAATATCCAAATTGGTTATGCAGAATTGGTTGGCAATGTTAGCAGCAAAGAGGCTGGAAAAACATTAAATAATGGAGTAGAATTTGACAGAGGAAATATCGCAGAGATAAATGAGAAACTACTTCGACAGGAAAAATATAAAAAAGTTTTTTAAAATCATGAGAGACCTGCAATTGTTAGCAATGAAAGGAATTGGATGTCCTTACCCACAAAATCAAAAAATTATCGTGTAGCTGCAGAAAGCAAATGGTTTCTTGCCTTTAATACAAAGGAACTGGAGTAGAAGGATAAGTAAGTCCTACTAAAACTATGAGAAACCTCAAGTACCAACTACAGTTTTAGTCTTTGTATTCAAGAGAAGATATTGCCTTATAGGTTCACTAAACTAATTCGCAGGAAAAGAGTCAATCAAAAGAGGTTCAATAGACTAAGTCTATTATCACTAATGCTTTAAAAGAAAAGATTTCATTGAAATCTGCAACATTCTTAAAGGACTTAACAGGACAGATGCTGCAAAATACATTTCCCCTGGCAGGGAAGTCTATAACAAGGGGTAATTGTCTCAAGAGGAGGATGTTTTCCATGCAAAGAATGGGGAACTATTGGAATTCTCTAGCCAACCTCAGCGAATCAGGATACTCAACTGTCAGATTTAAAGATTTTTGGAATTAAGGGAAATAGGGAATAGTGTGAAAAGATGCAGCTGAGGAAGTCAGCCATGATCATACTAAATGGCAAAGCAGACATGGGGCTAAATAGCCTTCTTCTGCTCCTAGTTGTATGGTTATTTTACAGCAACATATTGCTCATTTGTTTACATGTTATCAAAAATTTCTTTAAACATTAGAAGATGGTCGTTTTCTGAACATAATTTTCGAACAAGTAAAACAGTCTATAAGTGTTCAATTTTATTTTACTGTTAAAGCAATGTTCATGACAATTTAACTGCACAAGGGAAAAGAATTTCTGTTCTTTGATGACTGCAGTGTAACTGCGTACAAAAAGCTATCATCACAAATACTGCAAACAGTTGATTCTTTACTTAAAATTGATTCTTCAAATATTAAATACAAAATTTAAATATTACTTACTCTGAAAAGCAATCTCATCTTGAAATGTGCAAAATATCAGAATACATATAAACAAAAGTCCAGCATAACTCCTAACAATGTGACTTTCCAAGTTTTTAAAAAAATGTACCTGGGTGAGTTGCGTGCATTCATTTGAAATCTTCTTGTTGAGCTTCTCTATCAAGGCTTGAGAAGATTCTTCAAAGTCTAAACAATAACCATTTATTACAAATCAGATTTCTAAGAAAAGGTAACATTGGCATAGTCCACGGGTGTGCTAAACAAATCCAAGTTAATGCGATCAAAACTGTACGCAAATTATTTATGGATTTAAAACATTTGTCCAGCTGAAGGTAACATTTAATTGTAAAAATACTTGCCCTCTCCTAGTTACTCCATTGAGTAATAAAGGTTTTGCTGATCACGTTAACAGAAACCTAATTTTGAACAGAGAATTGGGCATCTGTTTATTTTCATACAAATTTTCAAAGAATCTCTACCATGTGGAGACAGGCTATTTGGGCCAACAAGTGCACACCAACTCTCCAAAGAGTGTCCCACCCAGACCCATTCTCCTAACTTATTACTCTACATTTCCCCTGGCTAAAGCACCTAGTCTATACATCCCCAAACACAATGGGCAATTTAGCATGGCCAATTTACCTAACCTGCATATCTTTGGACTGTAGGAGCAAACCGCAGAACCTGGAGGAAACCCACAGAGACACGTGGAGAATGTGCAAACTCCACACAGACAGTTGCCTGAGGTTAGAATTGAATCTGGGTCCCTGGTGCTGTGAGGCAGTACTGACCACTGAGCCACTGTTCTACTGTGACACACTACACCAGCTGCTGACGTAGAATAGCTACTGAATTGTTTCTGCCATTGCTTTTTTTAAATTTTCTAATCAATCTGTTCAAAATGTTATTATACATAACTGGAGTATAATGGTAGGATGTGAGCCCAGGCCTCCTAGTCCAGAGGCAGGACAGTATGCCACAAGAGCTCATTATTGCCTACTGCATTTATATCATTATACATCTCTGCAGTCGATGAGATTCAAACCAAGATATTCTAGTCAAGAGGTAGGGACATTACCATTGTGTCACAAGATTCACCCTGTTTATATTGCTATTGGAGATGTGCAGTTCAATGTTCATGCCACAATTAGTGCCTTGTGCATTGGAAGCAATGTTTAAAGCCACTAAAACGTGCTTCCAGAGAAGAGGGCTATTAAAAATAAATTAAAACATTTAATAATCAAATATTAATATTATACTGGTTTCACATTAAACAGGCTCAGACTGTGCTGTCCCCACAGAGGTTGTCTATTTTTTTAAATCACCTTTGTGCGATTCTTTGAAGCGCTGTAATTCCAGCTGGGATTGCGCTTGAAGCTGCCTTATTTCTGAAGTATGTGAGGCTGTGAGCTTCTCTCCAAGTCTTTCAAGAGCAATCTCTTTTTCATTTTTCAAACTGTCCTGGACAAGCTCCAGTTGAGCAGCATAAATCTGTGTAAGACTAATGCGCTGCGCCTCCAACTGAAGCTTTAACTCAGCCTGCCAAAAACAGAAATATTAATTTCTTGAACATGATTACTGACTAGAATATTATTTGAGACACAATAGCAAAAAACATTAGAATGTAAGATAGACATTCAATGAATGCACAAGTTTACAAGGATGTCAATCTAAGAAATATAAATTTTTAAACCCTTAGCATTTTAACAATACTAAGTCAAACTTTCAATTTTCTTAAAATATTACGTACCATTTTAGGGGCATTTCTTTGGGTGGTGCTGAGGTAGTGATAGACATGGGTTAAGAGTGAGTAAAATGTTGAACTAAATTTAGAGAAACATACCTCTGCCTGCAGCTTAGTTTGTTCCAGTTGTGTCATGTAATCTTGATCAGATGCAGTACATCCCTGAACTGCGACAGCATTCTCATATCCTTTGTGTACTGTCTCTTTTGCCTGTGGCAAAACAGAAAACACATAACGCATAACAGAAGTTGTGTTTGAATTAGGAGAAAAGTCAATGCTTAAGTGAAATTTTAAACATTATCGCCAACAGTAAAAACATATTTAACGACCTCACTATTTTAGTTTTGAGAAAATAGTAATTGACTTTGAGAATGAGTGATTATTAATGGTAATTATTATAAAATTTCCAGGTTTACAGTATTTAATTTTTCACTCACATACCTGATTTTCCTCCAATTCAGTGTGTTGTTCACAAACAGAAACTCCAATTTGTGCTTCAATCTTCTTCTCCAATTCCAACTTCTCCTGCTGAGTTATAATTAGAGCATGTTTCATTTCCTCTCTTTCTTTGTGAAAGGCTTCTTCGAGCAACATTTTCTGCTGTACAAGTTCAGCCAATCCCAACTGCTCATTTCGAGTAGACTCCAGCTGATGCCTGAGATGGTCTATTTCAGTCTGCAGACTGCCTAAGGATTCAGATGCTAGTTTCTCTTGTAGGTGTTTAATTTGGGTTAGTAAAGACTCTTTTTCTTGACTAAAGTTAATCTGATTTTGTTGCATCTCATCTCTTTCTGAAACAATGATCTTCATCGAATTTTGTAGCAAAATTAGTTGTTCCATTAGATTTTCTTCCTGCTGCTCATGTTCTTTTAAATCGCAAGAAACAATAAAAGATGATTGTTCAGACTGACTCTCATTCTTTGCTTTGATTAAATTTGTTTGGGACATTTGTTTGTGTTCTTGAGACTCCTCTTCAACATCTGGTACTTCCTGACTTTCAATTCTGGCAGTTTCCTCACACTTTTCTTTGGCCTGCTCTTTTAGAAATTTTAGTTCCTCTTTCAAATGTAAAATTTCATTCTGTCTCAAAATCAAAACCTCTGATAGATCGGTCAGTCTCTTCGAGAGCTCATCCTTATGCTGTTGAGCTATCTCAAGTTTTTCCATAAGTTCAGTTGCATCTTTTTCAATAACTTCTATAGGTTGGGTACTGGAACTGTCAGGTGTTTTGTCTAGCTGCACTTCATTTTTCATTGTGCAGTTTTCAGTGTCTGACTTTAACAGCTGGAGCTGTTTGCTTAAGATCTTTAATTTAGCTTCATATTCGACTTCTTGCTTAATCATCTTTTCTTCTGTGAGTGACTTCATTTTCAATAGACAATCATATTCATCACGTAATTCTTGGAAGTTAACTTCAAAATTTTTCTCAGCGAAAGAAAAGGTGTTCCTTTGTCTCTCAACCTCCTCAAGAAGTTCTTTCTCACGGTCTTCAAGTTGTCCATTAACAATTGTAAGCCTTTTGATTTGTTCTTTCATTTCTGAAAGCTCATCTTCACTAACTGATGCTAACTTATTTTCTTCAGATACAAAATGCATTTTCAGCTTCTCTTCTAATTGTTTTTTGGTTTGTTGAAGACCTTCATTTTCATTTTGAAGACCAGTGATTTTCATCTGCACAGCTTCTTGCTCAGTAAACTGTTCCTCCAAAACCTTATTCCTGATTTGTAGCTCTAATATTCCCTTTTCTAGTGCACTCTTTTCTTTCTCAACTTCTCTTAGTGCTTCAACTTCTGTTTCAAGTTCAAGTATCCGTAAATGCATTTCTTCCAGTTTATCATTTTTAACTGACGTCTGCGGTTCCTCTTTCAATAAAGCAATCTCAGATAATAGTTGATTATTTTTAATTACAAAATTATCCCTTTCACATTTCATTTCTTCTATTTCTTTTCTAAATTCTGTTTGCAAGTTTTCTAATTGCTGACTCTGTTTCATGGCCAAATCTTCTTGAAGATTACGAATATTTAATTTATGTTCTCTTTCTAGGTCTTCTTTTAGTTTGCTTAGCTCTTCTTCATGACTAAAAAGAAGTTGAGTCCTTACTCTTTCTAATTCAGCTTCCTGAGATTCAGCCATTCTGTCCAAAACTTCATCTTTTTCCCTCTCCAGCATGTCGAGCTTAATTTTATAATTGGTAATTTCTGCCTCGTGCTCAGATTCCAGCTCCTTATGAGACTCTGAAGTAGCTAATAGTTGAGCTTTCAATTGTTCAACTGTGTCTTTCAGTTCTTCTACTTCCTGTATTTTGTATTTCTGATCAGTAATGCTTTCTGAGGCTCTCCGAATTTGATCTTTTGTGAAGTTGAGCTCCTCTAAGTGTTCTTGAACTTGTTTCTGTAGTTGTATGTTTTTTTCAGAACTTCTTTCCAGCTGTTGTGTTAGTTCTTGCCTTATTTGATCTCTCTGAAAATGAGAGTCTCTTAATTTGGCATTTAATTCATTGATTGCCGCATTTAATATATCAATTTGTTCCTCATTGACTAAGTTATTTACAGAATGACCCAGAGCTGTTTCCATTTCAGTCTTATGCTGCTCATTGAGTCTCCTAATCTCTAAAGTATGCTGTTGCTGCAATTCTTGCTTCATCTGCACAATCTGTTTACCATACATTTCATCCAATTCTGCTTGAAGTTGCTCCATTTTTCGATGACTTTCTATTTCAATTTTTTGTACTGCTTCTAATTCAGACAAATTGCCCATGTGACAGCGTTTCTGAAGTGTTTCTACAGTACCCATTAACTGTTTTATTTCATCTGATGACTGTCTCTCCCTTTGCTTTGAGCTAGTCAATTCTGTTCTCAGGTTCTCAGTCTCTTGATTCTTTTGAACTATCTGTTCATTTAAGTCTTGAACTAACTCATCAGAAGCAAGCATCTTATCTTTCAACAATAATGCAGTATTTTCATGTTCTTTAACTGTTTTTTCAAGCTGTTCAATTAGTTGGTCTTTGCTATTTAACTTCAGCGTATTATCGGTCTTTTCACTGTCAGTCTGTTTATAAAAAGAAATAAAGATGAATATTCTAAACATTCATATTCATTTTCAAAAAAGAACTTTGTTTGATCTGGTATTAGGAAAATAAATTTTAATAAGAAACCTTTTATTAAATCTTAACAAGATTAAAGCAAATTAAAGAGAATGCTCTCAGCCTGAACAGATTGTGCTGAAAGCATGCCAACCCTCGTAATGTTATCGGGAAAAAAGCTTTGTGCGTTCCAAAATTGCACACTCGTATAAAGGACTCGGTAACTTCAAACTGACCTGGAAAGCAATCTGGTAAAATTCAATTTCAGATGAACGCATTAAGTGCACGATAAAATCTATCAGGTGATCTCCCAGAAAAGAGGAAATTTTGAAAATAGATCATTTGGATCTCATTTCAATAACCAAAAGCAAAACTTAAATTGTTACATAATTTCTTAGAGGTGCCAATATGACAAAAACGTTGGGACAAAAGAGAGTCTCCAAAATGAAATGTGCACCAAACAGTTCTCAAATATAAGTCCAAACAATGCAAAATATCTGCATGCTGATATCTAATGTGTGAATCTCATTCAGCCATGAACATAAGCAAAGTAAACGCAATGAATTCCTCAAGGTAGGAAAGGAGACACCAAATTCAACATCAATGTTTTGCATTTACTGGCTACCCAAGCCAATAACAGGAGAATGCAAGGGAAGTTAAGGAAACTGAGAAAACAATTAAAGTCACTGCTGTAAAGTGAAAATAGTTGGAACCCCAACACCAAATCCAGAAGCATTTCATTTCCACAATATCTCCTCAATCTGTCAAGTAGCTTCTCCAAAAGGTATTCATTCCTTTATGCATCTGATCAATTACTAGGTTTGATTTTGAATGCCCAAAGCTTTAAAGTAGAACTTTCTTCAAATAGGCAATAAAATTAATGTAGGCCATATTCTAAGGTTTTCTACTCTACACTTAGCAGTGACTTCCGCAAAACAAAAAGCAAAGAGGATTCAGAAGATTCAGCAAGATTGTACCCAAATCGTCTACTGCTTATTTGGTTATGTTAAACTGGGAGAATGCCAACTATAACCAAATCAGGCAAGAGCTGGAGAATGTAGATTGCTTGAGGATAAATGTACATCTGATACAAGTCTTTTAAGGACCAGTTGATTAGAATGCGCGACTGGCATGTTGTGAAAATGAAAGAGAGGAATAGCAGGATTCAAGAACCTTGGACGACAGGGGAAATTATCAGCTTATTAGAAGCATTCCTAAGATCTAAACAACTAAAAATAGATGAAGTCCTTGAAGAATATAAAGAAAGTGGGAGGGAGCACAAACAGGAAGTTAGGAAGGCTAAAAGGAGATATGAAATGTCCTTGGCCAACAGCGTTAAAGAGCATCCTACAGCATTTTATACATATATTAGAAGGGTAGCTATGGACAGAGTTGGTCCACTCAAGGATAAATCAGGGAGGTTTTGTGTGGAGCTAGAGGAAATGGGTAAGATCCTTAATGAGCACTTTCCATTGGTGTTCACTAAAGACAGGAACATGAGGGATGTGGAGGTTTGGCAAAGGTTAATGAATATTCTCAGGCAGGCCAACATAATGGAGGAGGAAGAGATGGCTGTTTTGAAATAAATTAAGGTAGTCAAAACCCCAGATCCAGATGGGATCTATCCCAGGATACTGGGGGAGACCAGGGAGGAAACAGCAAGGGCCATAACAGTTATCTCTGCATCTTCCTTGGCCTCAGGCGTGGTTCCAGAGGACTGGAGAATGGCCAATATTGTTCTTTTGTTTAAGAAGGGAATCAGAGATGATCCAAGCAAATACAGGCTGGTGAGCGGTCAGCAGTGGGGACACTGTGGGAGAAGATACTGAGAGATAGAATTTATTCACATTTAGAAGCTAATAGACTTGTTATTTGATAGGTATCATGGGTTTGTGTGGGGGAAGGACATAGCTCACCAACTTGATTGAGTTTTTTGAGGAGATGACAAGAATGATTGATGAGGGAAAGGCAGTAGGTGTTGTCTACATAGACATTAGCATGGAATTTTGATAAGGTACCACATGGCAGACTGGTATGAAGGTAGACTTTCATAGGATCTGGGGTGAACTGGCTAAATGAAGTCAAACCTGACAGAGAGAAGCAGTGGAAGTTTTTGCAATAGAGATCAGTAACTGGTGGCGTTTCACAGGAATCAGTGCTGAGACCTTTGTAGTTGTAATATATATATATATATATATATAAATAATCTGGAGGAAAATGTAAGTGGTCTGAGTTAGTAACTTTGCAGTGGACACCAAAATTGGCAGAATTGCAGATAGTGAGGGGGACTGTCAAAGGCTCCAGTGGGATATAGTTAGATTACAGATTTGAGCAGAGAAGTGGCAGATGGAATTTACTCCAGACAAGTGCAAAGTGATGCATTTTGAAAGATTAAATTCAAGTGCAAATTATACAATAAACGGCAGAGCCGTTAGGAGCACTGATGTGCAGAGAGATCTGGGCATTCAGATGTGCAGATCCCTGAAAATGGCAACTTAGGTGGATAAGGCAGTCAAGAAAGCATACAGCACACTTGCCTTCATTAACCAGGGCATCAAATATAAAAACTGGCAACTTATATTGGGATGAGTTGGACTGATGGGTCTATTTCTGTGCTATATGACTGTGATACAGCTGTACAAAACTTTAGTAAGGCCACATTTGGAATATTCCATGCAATTCTGGTTGCCACACTACCAGAAGGACGTGGATGCTTTGGAGAGGGTGCAGAGAAGGTTTACTAGGATGTTGCCTGGTCGGAAAGGTTTTAGTTATAAGGAAAGATTGGATAAACTTGTATTGTTTTCACTGGAGAGATGAAGGCTGAGGGGAAACCTGACAGAGGTCTACAAAATTATGAGAGGCATTTTCCCAAGGTGGAAATGTCAACTACAAGAGGGCACAGGTTCAAGGTGAGGGTGGGGTGGGGTGGGGTTTAGAGGAGAAGTGCAGGGACAATTTTCCACACTTTCCAGTGCCTGGAACACACTGCCGGTGGAGATGTTGGACGCAGACGTGTGACCAACATGTAAGGTATGTCTCAATAGACACATGAACAGGATGCGAACAGAGGAATAGAAACCATGCATGTGCAATAAGTAGTAAGTCCAAATAAGGATTAGGAATCAGTGCAGACTTGGTGGGCTGAAGGACCTGTTCCTGCACTTATTATATTATATTATTCCCAATAATTAGTAATACAAGATTAACAGGTCAACACCTGGTCTGTTTCTTTTGTTAGACTATTTGAAAATAAGTATCAAATCATTATAACTCTAACCCCAAAGAATAACTCTTTGATTAATTATTCTATAACTATAATTTGCAAAAGAAAATAACCCCCACAATCACCAGAATTGACAGTCAACATAAAAATAAATACAACACCTGACTTCAGTTCAAATACTGTGGGGAGTGGTATCATATGATCAGCATTTTATTTGAACTTGTACACACACACAGTCCAGGGAGCTAAACTTTCTAATATAAATCATTGAGGAAAAAAATATTTCTTTTGCAGGATATCTACATTTAACCTGAAGCAAGGGAAGATGGAATAGGCTTCTACAGGAATGTTAAATGAAAGCAAATGGTTAAGTTTACAGTATCAAAATGCAGATCGTTTTGTTATAAAGTGCGTTTCGTCAATACAAATTTGCTGTAACGCAATTGACAAATTCGGGACGCTGTTTAGAGTCATAGAGATGTACAGCATGGAAACAGACCCTTAGGTCCAATCCATCCATGCCGACCAGATATCCCAGCCCAATCTAGTCCCAACTGCCAGCACCCAGACCGTATCCCTCCAAACCCGTCCTATTCAGATACACATCCAAATGCCTCTTAAATGTTCCAATTGTACCAGCCTCCACCACTTCCTCTGGCAGCTCATTCCATTTACGTACCACCCTCTGTGTGAAAAAGTTGCCCCTTGGGTCTCTTTTATATCTTTCCCCTCTCAGCTTAAACCTAAGCCCTCTAGTTCTGCACTCCCCGACCCCAGGGAAAAGACTTTGCTAGTTACCCTATCCATGCCCCTCATAATTTTGTAAACCTCTATAAGGTCACCCCTCAGCCTCCGACGCTCCAGGGAAAACAGCCCCAGCCTGTTCAGCCTCTCCCTATAGCTCAAATCCTCCAACCCTGGCAACATTCTTGTAAATCTTTTCTGAACCCTTTCAAGTTTCACAACATCTTTCTGATCGGAAGGAGACCAGAATTGCACGCAATATTCCAACAGTGGCCTAACCAATGTCCTGTACAGCTGCAGCATGACTTCCCAACTCCTGTATTCAATACTCTGACCAATAAAGGAAAGCATACCAAATGCCTTCTTCACTATCCTATCTACCTGCGACTCCACTTTCAAGGAGCTACAAACCTGCACTCCAAGGTCTCTTTTTTCAGTAACACTCCCTAGAACCTTACCATTAAGTGTATCAATCCTGCTAAGATTTGCTTTCCCATAATGCAGCACCTTGCATTTATCTGAATTAAACTCCATCTGCCACTTCTCAGCCCATTGGCCCATCTGGTCCAGATCCTGTTGTAATCTAAGGTAACCCTCTTCGCTGTTCACTACACCTCCAAGTTTGGTGCCATCTGCAAACTTACCAACTGTACCTCTTATGCTCGCATCTAAAGCATTTATGTAAATGATAAAAAGTAGAGAACCCAGCACCGATCCTTGTGGCACTCCATTGGTCACAGGCCTCCAGTCTGAAAAACAACCCTCCACCACCACCCTCTGTCTTTTACCTTTGAGCCAGTTCTTTCTCCAAATGGCTACTTCTCCCTGCATTCCATGAGATCTAACCTTGCTAATCAACACTTCCTATTCATATACCCATCCAATTGCCTCTTAAATGTCTATAGTTCCCTGGCTTATCTTTACCGCCCTTCTTAAACATTGGCACCATGTTTGCCAACCTCCAGTCTTCCGGCACCTCACCTGTGACTATCGATGATACAAATATCTCAGCAAGAGGCCCAGCAATCACTTCCCCAGCTTCCCACAAATTTCTTGGGTACACCTGATCAGGTCCTGGGGAGTTATGCACCTTTAACCATTTCAAAGCATCCAGCACTTCCTCCTCTGTAATCTGGACATTTTGCAAGATGTCACCATCTATTTCCCTACAGTCTATATCTTCCATATCCTTTTCCACAGTAAATACTGATGCAAAATACTCATTTAGTATCTCCCCCATTTTCTGCAGATCCACACAAAGGCCACCTTGCTGATCTTTGGGGGGCCCTATTCTCTCCCTAGTTACCCTTTTGTCCTTAATGTATTTGTAAAAACCATTTGGATACTCCTTAATTCTATGTGCCAAAGCTACCTCATGTCCCCTTTTTGCTCAAGAATGCAACTATCGCGTTATGGAAGAACTGACTGTACTCACAAATAATCCAGAAACAGTTACTAATCAACTAGTATAGATTTTGGAATAAAACTACTACAATGTCATCACATTTGTTTTATTAAATAAATTAACATAAATCATGTCTCTGCTCAGAGTCTGGAAAGCTGGGGTCATATTAAATGATTCTCTTACCAGAACAAAATTCTTTACTTAAAAAGTGTTAGCTTTTATATTCAGAAACAGACATACCACTGCATAATCTTGAAGCTGATTCTGTAGATATTCAATTTGTTCTTGACACTTATCATTCATTTTCTGGAAGGCTTTCAATTGTTGTTCCTGCTCATCAATCTGCAATTGATACATGATGAGCTGCTGTTTCGACTGGATCAAGTCAGCTGTTGTCGTACCATGGTTCGTACTTCTCATAGCTTCACTAGCTTGCAACTGCAATTTATATGAAGGAAAACGCATTTAGTCAAGCTGTTAATTTTTTCAAAATAAAATATCTATACTAATTATAATTACCTTCATAAAATGATAAAATGCAAAAATAGCGAAATATTTCATGAATGAATGAACATGTAGACATATGGTTTCGCAGCTATGTTCCTTCTATTTTTGTTTCCCCACTATGCAAACTCAGAGGTCTGAGTGTGGCAGTGGCTTTTCCATGTGGAAGCCAATATGTCAAAACTCCAGACAGTGTGCATGAGACCTCCAAGTATCTGTGCAGCCATAGAGGCTATAGCAAACGTTGTTTAGGAGCCAAGGTAGGGGACGGACACTTGGCCTTTCAAGGTTGTGCCGCCATTTAAAATTATCATGGCTGGTCTGACAGTAAGCTCAACTCCACGTTCCAACCCCCCTCAATAATTTTTCAGCCCCATGCTTACTAAGAGCCTACCCAATACTGCCTTAAAAATATTCAAAGATTCTGCTGCCACTACCTTTTGAAGATGAGAATTTCAAAAACTCACAAACTTCTCAGACAGAAAAAAATCTGATCTGTGTCCTAAATGGGCAATCTCTTATTTTTAAACAGTGACCCATTTGTTCTATTCTTTCCTCAAAGGAAACACCATTTCCACATTCACCCTCAAGTCCCTTCAGGACCTTATATATTTCAATTGTCACCTCTTACTCTTCCAAACTCCATCTAATTTCTATTAATACTGTACAACATTTAAAGCTATGGATCTACAGTAAGGTCAAGCGATTGTTGCAGTAGAAGAGATCACTATACAAAGAACATGTCAGTGAAAGTTGTCTAACTTTATCCAATCTATTTAAACTTTAAATTTTAAATAAAACATCTAGACAGAAACGCACCTGAAAAAGTCTAAAATCAAGCAGATTTAATTTTACACTTTAATTTAGCATTGAGTTAAAGGCAATAACACAAGGAAACATGGATTTTTTTGACATAAATTGCAAAACATAATGCACAGTACCAATGACGGCATAAACTAAAATTTCAGTTAGTAGAGCAGGGAATGTTCTAATATGATGCAAGAATGCAAGTTGATATGACCACAATATAAAAATAAAAATTACTTCAAAAATATATCAAGTTATGCTTGTGTGTTGCTCATTTGTTAATTGTTATCTGGCAATTTGCAATTCCATACATTGAGAATATTACATTGTTCAATACACGATAGAGTGAAAAGTTTATTTGACAATGATCTTTTCCCAGAAGATCTGATCAAGGAGTCCAGCAGTCCATTAGGTTTGTGTGGGTGAAGCTTCAATAAATAGCTTTTCAGTGCTCATGTGCAGGAAGTAGCAAACTAATATTTTCCATACTTTCAATCAGCTACAGTCACCCAGTTATCCAACCTCACTGGGTTTCACTGGTCCACTACCGTAATGCGATGCTCCTTGAGGAAGGAACATTGATGAGAACACCATGTCAATGCCTTGCTCTTGTTAAAATAATGTCACGGCAAGTTCATCCATCTCAATGTAAAAGTTAGTATCTCACTACAGAACTGCATTATAAGCAGATTGTGAATTTGTATTCTGGAGTGGAGGTGGAACTTAATACTCTATGCTCAACTGGTAATAGGTATACCAGAGTGCTGAATTAACAGCTTGCACACCTGTATACAAATTCATCTCTTTAGCAATATTTTAACTCGACTGGTAATAGTTAATTTTACCTGTTGAAACTGAATTTGTAGTTTTTGACTTTGCTCTGTTAAGTCCAAAAATTCTTGTAGAATCTCATCCTTTTCTTTCCTAGCTTGCTGTAGATTAGCAGTAAGCTGAGTAATAATACCATCTCTTTGCTTGACTGCAGCTTCAAAATCCTGTAGCTATGTAAAGAATACAATTATAAGACATAAAAAGAATGATTAATTACAAAGAATACAATTATAAAAAATAAATAAAAATCAATTACGACTTTTAACTATTTTCATACAGCACTGATGACACAGCGGACAGATATAAACACATCTCTCTCTACCTATTCTAAAGTGCATTTGAATAAATGTATTTTCATTTGAATTTGTTGATAAATTAGGAATATTTCCCAAATAATGCTACCATAACTTTTGTTTTTGTATACTTACTGGGCAAGGTTAGTCTCTTTCCTGAAGCAAATTACCATCAACTCTCCTGCTCACAAACTTCTTCTCAAACCCACCTGCTTGTATCATTCTACTCTCTCGATTCATCACCCCTTCTGCTTGCTGTTTCCTTGAGCGACTCTCTGGCTTTGCTATTTCCATTCCAGACCCTCCCTCTAAATTCACCCTCCACAATTCCCCCCCCCCACCATAGCCATTCTTGTCTATCTTCCCCTGTCTATCCCACTCTTGCTCGTTGTAAAGGTTTGAGAGATGGAAGCAATGAGGGGCAAGGAAAGGCAGGGGAATGGAAAGAATGAAAGACCAGACAAAAACAAACGGTACTTTAATAGCTCAAATAAGTCATTACATAGTTTTGCACACTCATATTAACAATGCAATAACTGTACGTCCAGTCGGAATTTTCGGTGAATTCAGCATTCCAACCACATGCACGGCTGGCAGGATTGGAAGTCATCAGGAATCGGACGTAGGTTCAGACTGATTGGTTATCGGTTATAGGAAAAATGTAGAGTAACAAGATCAGCCATGTTCCTATTGAATTTTGATCAACTGCACCAGTGGCTACGGGGACAGTGCAGGTAAGTGGAATTGAAGCACCCATCAGCCATGATTAAATGGCGGAGTGGACTCGAAGGGCTGAGTGGCCTTGCTTCCACTCCTATGTCTGATGGTCTTAGGAATGGCAGATGGAGTTTAATTTACATAAATGAGAGTTGTTGCATTTTGGTAAGGCAAATCAGAGCAGGATTTACACAGTTAATGGGAGGGTCCTGGAGAGTGCTGTCAAACAGAGAGACCTAGGGGTGGCAGGTACACAGTTCTCTGAAAGTCGCATCACAGGGAGACAGCATGGTAAAGGCGGCGTTTGGCACATTTGCCTTCATCAATCAGACCACTGAGTACAGGAGTTGGGATGTCATGTTGCAGTTGTACAAGATTGATAAGGCCACATTTGGAATACTGTGTACAATTCTAGTTGCCCTGCTAAAGAATGGATGTTATTAAATTGGAAAATGAGAGGCTGAATAGGCTGGGACTTTTAGCCCTGGAGCACAGGAGGCTGAGGGGAGACCTATTGAGGTTTATAAGGTGATAGATAAGGTGAATAGCCAAGGTCTTTTCCCAGGGTAGGGGTTTAGGGCATAGGTTTAAGCTGAGAGGGGCAAGATTTAAAAAGGGACCCCCTGAGGAGCAATGTCTTCACACAGAGGGTGGTGCATATATGGAATGAGTTGCCAGAAGAAGTGGTAGAGGCAGGTATAATTACAACATTTACAAGGCATTTGGATAGGTAGATGGATAGGAAAGGTCCAGAAGAATATGGGCCAAACGCAGGAAATGGGACGAGTTCAATTTAGGATACCTAGTCGGCACAGACGAGTTGGGTTGAAGGACCTGTTCCCATGCTGTATGACTCTATGACTCTAATGGCGGAGCAGGCTCGAAGAACCCAGAAACCTGTATTATCTAATCACAAATAACATATCTCCATTAAGATGCAGGTAATGGGTAGACAGTGGTATAGTGGCAATGTCACCACATTAATAATCCAAAATCCCAGACTTATGTTCCAAGGACATGGTTTCAAATCTCACCATGCCATCTGGTGAAATTTGAATTCAATAAAAATTTAGAATAAAAGGCTAGGCTAATGATGACCATGTAACCACTGCCAATTGGTAGTTCACTAATATCATTTGGGAAGTAAAACTGCTGTGCTTATTTGGTCTGGCTTACATGTAACTTCAGACACACAGCAATGTGGTTGACTCAACTACTTAGAAGGCAGTTAGGGATGTGCAATAAATACTGGCCTAGCCAGCAACACTGACATCCCATGAACAAATAAAAAAATTAACAGAATGTGTTTTTATACAGTGCACTTAATATAATAAAGCATCACAAGGTACTTTGCTCAAGTATCATGAAAAAATGTATGGCACTGAGCCATACAACAATATACCTAGGCAGATGAACAAAAGCCTAGTCAAATAAGTACCCATGAAGGTGTATCTTCAAAAGGTATAAAGAGAGGCAGCAAGGTTCAGGAAGGGAATTCAATTACTCAGGACCCAGGTAACTGAAGTCATGGTCACAACTCGGGAATGACTAAAATCAGATTTCAGAACATAGAACATTGAACAGTACAGCACAGATTAGGTCCTTCAGCCCACAATGTTGTTGAGCATTCATCTTAATCTAAGATGAACCCACCCTACACACCCCTCAAATTTACTGCCATCCATGTGCTTGCCCAGCAGTTGGTTAAATGTCCCTAATGTCTCTGACTCTACTACTACACTGTCAATGTATTCCACACATCCACCAATCTCTGTGTATAGAACCTACCTCTGACAACTCCCCATACATTCATCCAATCACCTTAAAATTATGACTCCTCATGGCAGCCATTTCTGCCCAGGGAAACATCTATGGTTGGCTACTCTATCTATGCCTCTCATTACCAAATATACCTCTACCAAGTCACCTCTCTTCCTTCTTCTCTCCACTGTGAAAAGCCCTAGCTTACTCAAACTCTCTTCATAAGACAAGCCCTCCAACGCAGGCAGCATCCTGGCAAATCTCCTCTGCACCCTTTCTAAAGCATCTACATCCTTCCTATAATGAGGAGACCAGAACTAAACACAATATTCCAAGTGTGGTGTAACCAGGGTTTTATACAGCTGCAGCAAAATCTCACGGCTCTTAAAGTCAATCCCCTGTAATGAAAGCCAAAACACCATATGCCTTTTTAACAACCCTATCAACTTGGGTGTCAAATTTGAGGGATCTATGTGGACCCCAAGATCCCGCTGTTCCTCCACACTGCCAAGAATCTTGTCTTTAACCCTGTATTCAGCATTCAAATTCGATCTTCCAAAATGAATCACTTCACGTTTAACCAGGTTGAACTCTTTCTACCACTTCTCAGCGCAGCTCTGCATCCTGTCAATGTCTCGTTGTAGCTTGCAACAGCCCTTGACACGATCTACACCACTAGTGATCATTGTGTCATTGGCAAACTTACTAATCCAACCTTTCACTTCTTCGTCCAAATCATTTATAAAAACTACAAAGAGCAGTGGGCCAAGAACAGATCCCTGCGGGACCCCACTTGTCACCGACCTCCAGGCGGAATATTTTGCATCCATTACCACTCGTAGATTTTGTCAAGAGGTCAGAATTTAAGGAATGAAGAAACAAGAGGATTGTTGGACTGGGAGAGACTACATAGATGGGGGCGATGCTAGGCCATGAAGAGATTTGAAAAGCAGGCTTAGAATTTTAAAAGTTAAGATCCAGTGAAGATTAATGAGCCCAGACAGAATGGCAAGACAGACAGAGAAACATAGAAAATTGGGGCAGGAGTAGGCTATTCAGCCTTTTGAGTTTGATCTGCCAGTCAATATGATCATGGCTGATCATCGAACTCAGTATCGTGTGCCCACTTTGTCTCCTTACCCTTCCAGCCCTTTAGCCCTTAGAACTATTTCTAACTCCTCCTTGAAATCATTCAACGTTTTGGTCTCAACTACTTTCTGTGGCAGAAAATTCCAAAGGCTCGCCACTCTCTGGGAGAAAAAGATATCTGCTCAACTTAATCTTAAATGGTCTACCAAAAATCTTTTGATTGTGACCCCTGACTCTGGAATCCCTCTTCATTGGTAACATCCTGTCTACATGTGCCCTGTCTAGAATTTTATAGGTTTCTATGAGATGCTCCTCATTCTTCTAAACTCCAGTCTTTCTTCACAGTCCTGCAATCCCAGCAATCAATTTGGAAAACCTTGCTTGTAATCCCTCTATAGCCAGAACATCCTTCCTTGGATAAGGAGACCAAAACTGTACACAAGACTTCAGGTGTGGTCTCAGCAAGACATCCCTGCTCCCGTACTTGAATCTACATACTATGAAGGTCGGCATACCTCCTCATTCCTCAATCTATCATCATTCAGATAATCTGTCCTCCTGCTTTTGCTACCAAATTGAATAACCTCACATTTAACCACAATATACTTCATCTACCATGCATTTATTCATTAACTCAGCACGTCCAAATCACATTGAAGCATCTCTATAACCTCCTTTGTTAGAATATGAGAATCAGAATTTTGGATGATCTTAAAAATACTGCAGACAAATTGTGGGTACCCAGCCACAAGTACGTTAAAAGAGTCACATTTAGAGGTAACAAAGGCACAAGTCAGGGTGTTAGCAGCTTAGGAGTTGAAGCTGGAATAGATGCTATGTTGGAAACCAGATCCTGCTTCTACGTTCTTAAGGCAGGTTGTGGTGTTGAAAGCATTTCTTGGAGTCAAATATGACACCAACGTTATGAAATATTCAGCTTCAGAGAGCTCAGAGGAGGAGGCAATGAAATTAGTGGCAGGGGAGTGGAGTCTGTGGTGAGAGTTGAAAATACAATGGTTTCAGCTTTTCCTATATTTCACTGACATAAATCGTTGCTTACTTAGTATTAGATGTCAGATAAGCAAGTTGACAATTTAGAGAGATCAAGAATGATGGTTATGTGATTGGTAATGGGATGACAATGGCCTAGTAATATTTTCGCTATTTGAGCAATCTGGAACCCCAGAGTAATGTTCTGGGGACCTAGGTTCAAATCCCAATGTACTGATTCAACAACAAAATTGTAATTTCTAGTCTAACAATGACGATAACTACTGTCGATTTTGTGAAAATACATCTCATTCACAAATGTGGCTTAAGGAAGGACTACCCTTACCCAATTTGGTCAAACCCACAGCAACATTGTTCACTCTTACCAGTCCTGTGAAATGGGCTGAGCAAGCACTGAGTTAAATCGAATGGTGAATATGGATGGGCAACAAATGCTGGCCCAGCCAGTGCTCACATCGCATTAGTGAATAAAATAGTGTACCACCACTGCACATGCAGAAACTGCACGTTTTTGGATAATGTCACTGAAGGATGGCATGTATGTGAGACATAAGAGGAAACTGAATTACCAAATAGGTTTAGAAAATATGCAAATGCTTTAGAAATAGAATTAGGAAGTTTTCTAGATGATCTTTTAAGATAATACAAATGTAAACCAGAAAAGCTAAGGACTCAAAGTAAGTATTAAAGTAAATGGGTGTTGATACATCTGATGTTTTTGTTACACTGAAAAGAACCACACAAGCATCAGGGCAGTAGAATGAAAGGATTCATCAAAAGAAAGGAAATGAAAAGTGCACAGAACATAAACAAAAATAAATGCAGCATTCAATTAAATAAGTAGTCAACTGTTATGTCCTACAACTTTGAACGGAATTCTTTCCCTACTAAAAATGGTTTGACATCCTACATGTACCAAAGGATATTTTATACACTATAAAGCAAAATAGAAATCAAGCACACATAGTCTAACACATAAAATAATGTATTTTATATTACTTTTACAACCAAGGTGATTTGATTCCAATAATAGAAATTGCAGCACCAGTGAACTTAAGTAAAGCAAAATTAGTACTAGGAAATATAGAGATTCATAAACTCTACACCAAGATCTTAGTAAACTTCCACAATGCACTTCTGACTCTAAAACGAATTCGAGATGGAAGTGTGAATTGAGAAACTTCCTTTCTTTAACAGGATTGAAATGTTTTGGAATATACTGTATTAAAAATCTTAGTTTGCAAGTATCTTCCATTCAGATAATTCTAAATTTTGAATATGTAATGCTAGATGTAAATCTCAATAATGGATTATATCAAAATGATTAATATAAACACTAGCAGAATATTCATAAGGTGCATGAATCTGAGATGAGTTCAACTATATCAGAGAAACGGTAATACAGTTTCTTCATTTAATGTTTTTCATCTCTTTACAAACTATGCTTGAACAGTAAGGTCACTATACTGAATTACAAACAAGATTTCAAATTTTGCCTTTAAAAATGCATTATATTTAATTTAGTAATAAACCAAAGGATTTTGAAAAATTCTTACACCAGGAAAAATCTTCAATATTTTACTAAGGCTTTTTTCAAAACGACAACAATAAATCAAGTACACATGCTTTAAAAAAGAAATGCACAAAAGGGAAGAATGGAAATTTACCTGCTGAAAACCTTCTTTACCAAATACCCCTCTCAGCTCTTCCAGCTCTCTGTTCAGCTCTTCAATCTCTTGTTGTTTTGCAGTTAAATCTTCCTCCATTATTTCAAGTCTTGTCTGAAAGGGCTGCGCATCATGCTCAGAACAGGTTCTTGATATGCTAAAATCCTCTTCCTGAAGCAATTAAAATGAATTAGAACCCTGTACAGTGATACATTGCTTTAAAGATCTTTAAGGAAAAGGCATAAATAGAGAAAAATTATTTTCAAAGAGGTTGATTTAATATTAATACATGCAGCTAGTAGCAATTTATCACTATAGAAACCATTGTCAGCAATTTGCATTTCAAAAGCTGCATGATAGGTTTGTCTTTCGATTCACAGCACTTTGGTGGTCAAGGCACAAAATAACATTATAAAGTCTATATTATTTCATGTGAATACTTTTATGAACTATTACAACATGGCAATAATATTACCAAGTCTTCAAGAGAATAAAATCTATGCATAGTATACATAATCTACTCCTCACACTGAAAAATTAAATCATGAGGATAAAAATTGGAAAATATTGCCTAAGACATGCCCAAATTTAAAAAAAACTGGCAGGAGGTTGACAACTTTCCATTATCTTACCAAATAATTTCAGGTCCTCCAATGCCTGGGCACTGTGACACTAAACTATTCTAACTGGAGAACCTAAATATTCAGTACTTGGTCTTTGTAATGCTAACTCACGCAAGAGATCAGTGTCATTGCATACTTGGCCTCTAAGGAAATGAGATTAAAACCCTAGATCCTTATCATTAGATCATCTTCCGCCTCGGAATACTTCAACCCCAGGGCATCAATGTGGACTTCAACAGCTTCCTCATTTCCACTTCCCCCACCTCATCCTAGTTTCAAACTTCCAGTCCCCTTGACTTGTCCGGACTTTTCCGACCTGCCTAGCTCCTTTTCCACCTATCCACTCCACCCTCTCCTCCCTGACCTATCACCTTCATCTCCTCCCCCACTCACCCATTGTACTCTATGCTACTCTCTCCCTACACCCACCCTCCCCTAGCTTATCTCTCCACGCTTCAGGCTCTCTGCCTTTATTCCTGATGAAGGGCTTTTGCCCGAAATGTCGATTTTGCTGAAGCTCCTCGATGCTGCCTGAATTGCTGTGCTCTTCCAGCACCATTGATCCAGTGTATGCACAAATATCAGTAGGATCAGATTGACCTAGGTTGCAATCCCCTGAAGGTAACAACTCAAGAGTTCGGATTCACGTTTGAACAGCAACTATTTGAATGAAATATCCAGAAGCTTGCTAACATCTGCAGAATTGTTCCCATCCATGAACTTTGGAAAGAAGGAGACTACAACAGAGTGCAGCATTTTGAAAATATTAAACTACAATATGTATGACCTGCTCAAAAGCAGAAGTTGAAAAGTTAAGCATAATGATAGTTTCAGAGAAATACAACTTTGATTTTAAATTATTTGATTTTTAAAATGTTCAATAACAATGACCAATTATACATTTGAGGTTGAAAGTAGTAATATTTGATATAAATCTGGTATAAATTAGAACATTGCAAACTCTGTTAGGAAGAAATTTAACCATTTCCTTAATTTGGAAAATATAGGTATTCCACTTTCAAGAAAGATACATTATTCACTTAGTTAATACATTAAAATGATAACTGCATATCACAACATTGTTAAAAGTTGAAATAAACACAGAAGAAATATACCTTGCTCTCAGAGCGAGCTAGTCAAGCAATTCACAACACCAAAGTTAGTATGTAGGCTATGCATTAAACCATCAAAGAATGTTAGTTAGCTAATGTTAATAGACATTATTAACCATCTGCTACTCACAATGGTTAAAACAGCCCCACACAATTCCAGAGTGTCTTCAGTTGAATTTGTGTATTGAGGCATATGAATACCAGTTGGAGAAAATAAAAACTTCAATTTTAACACTTAGTGCCAGTATCAGACCAGATCAGGGGCAGCACAGATGAAATTAAAGTTTTCTTTAATATTAGAGACGAATAGAAACTAGGATGGTGAAGAATAATGGGTTACTGCAGAAAGTGCAGCTGAGCTAGATCAGCCATGATTGTATTGAATGGCAGAGGTGAGGGCTGTTCTGGTGCAGTGGTAGTGCCTCTACCTCTGAGCCAGGAGACCCAGGTTTAAATCCCATCTGTTCCAGAGGTTGGTAATAACATCTCTGAATAGATTGATTAGAAAACATACTGAATGGATGAGTTAAGGGCTCTTGTGGGGCAGTGCTAGCACTAGGAGACCTGGATTCAAGTTGCATCTGCTCCAAAAGTGTGTTATAATATCTCTAAACAGTGTTACTGGAAAGTATCTTGAATAATAGAGGAGGCTTGAACATGCAAAGGAACTAATCCTGCTTATACTCCAATCTTTCTCTGCTTCAACACTGATTTAACTTAAGAATTTTTTGCAACTACTCTTGTATATCACTCTTAGAGCCTTTCTTGAATTGCTCATCAGTGCTGCATTTAGACTTAAATTGGGCTATATACTTTAGAAAGAGCTTTTGCATTAGTTAGAGTGGTGAGAGAAATCATTCTGAATCCACAGGTGTCAAAATTTAGCATTCCACTTTATTTACCAGACAGACAATTGACTAATTTCTATAATGATTTGAGTGGAATTGATTTATTATTGTCACATGTACTGAGACAGAATGAAAAGTATGGTTTTGCATTCTATCCAGGCAAATCATACTTATACAAGTACATCAGGATAACAGAAGGGAATGCAGAGTATGGCGTTACTGCTGCAGAGAAAGACTAACTTCAGTATATGAGAGTTCTGTTCAAAAGTCTGATAACAGTCAGGAAGAAGCTGTTTTTGAATCTGTTGGTATGTGTTTTCAAACTTTTTTATCTTCTGCCCAATGGAAGAGGCTGGAAGAAAGTATAACTGGAGTAAAAGTGGTCTTTGGTTATGTTGGCTGTTTTCTTGAGACAGTGAGAAGTACAGAGGGCATCAATAGATGGAAGGCTGGTTTATGCGATGGACTAGGCTGCGTTCACAACTCTTAATTTCTTGTGGTCTTGGGCAGAGTAGTTGGTATACCAAGCTGTGATGCATTCGGATAGGATGCTTTCTATCAAGCATCTATAAAAACTGATAAAATCTCTCTTCTTTTTGAAATTTATGAAGTTGATTTTGGGATGTGGGCATTGCTAGCTAGGTCAGATTTAATGCTCACCCATAGTCACCCTGTAGAAAGTAGTGATTAGCAGCCACAGTCCTTGGTATGTAGGGACAACCATAGTGCAGTGAAGGAGGGAATTCTAGGTATTTGACCCAATGACACTGAAGGAACGATGATATAGTTTGAAGCCAAGATAATATGCAGCATGGAGAAGAATTTTCATGTGATGGCATACCCATATTTATGTTGCCCTTATCCTTCTAGGTGGTAGAGGTCTAGTGTTGCTGTCTAAGGATTATTTGTGACATGGTACAGTGTATCTTATAGATGGTACACACTGCTGCCACTATGCAGTACATCAAGAGGAGATGGTTACATTCTTGCTTGACAGGGATGGTCATTGGTCCGGGAAAACATTACTTATCACCAAAGCGTGGATGTTGTTCAGGTCTTCCTTCACACGGACATAGGTTGTGTCAGTCTCTGAGAAGTCATGAATGGTACTGAACATTACGCAATCATCAATGAACATCTTCACTACAGATCTTATGACGGAGGGAAGGTCATTGTTTGAGCAGCTAAAGGTGATTGGGCATAAGACATGACTTTGAGGAGTGCAGTGATGGATTGCCGTCTAACAATCACAGCTATCTTCCTTTATGCTAGTTATGACTCCCATCAGAAAAATGTTTCCCCTAATTTCCAGTAACTTCAGTCTTGATAAGACTCCTTGTTGCCATATTCAATCTAAAACTGCCTTAATGTCAATGGGAATTTACTCTCACCTCAATGAATGCAGACAATTATATAGAATTACATACTGGGAACTGTTCTAACCATATGGAAAAAATTTGGTCAGTAGCTGTGGTTAAATATGCCAGCAAGTTATTTGACTTCATACTGTACCCTCATATCTTCTGCTTTAAATACAGTTTCTTGTTGCACTGTACAACAACCATTTGCCTGTACAAACCAAACAATATTTTTAAGCATTTTCTCATCCATTCCTAAACATCTTTCCAAAAAAAAACCGGCATTAATATTTATTAGCATAGATGAACAGCACGTAAAATATGTTCTAACCATTTCATTACACAGTCGTCCAACAGTTGGTCATTCTGCATTTCACCAAAACTTTCTCAACTTCTCACATCCATCAGAAATTAAACACAAATCATTAATAGTCACTTGTAATCAAAAAGCACATTAATACATCTCAAATTAAGAACCTTTTTCTTCTTTCAAATGATTGATGTAGCTTCACTTGTCAAAGTCTTGACTTTTTTTTGCAGATAAGAAGTTAGATTTCAAAAAGCTGGTACATTTGCGATCAGTGCCTTTTTGATAACTTAATAACTTAAAAGTTATACCTATGCTAATGTACATTACCAAATCACACGTCCAACCAATCAGCATTCTTTAACCATCATAGGAACAAAGCATTGCCTTAGATCCTGGAAATAAGGTGCATCCTCCACATTCCATAAGGCCATAAAATATAGGGACAGGAGTGAGCCATCCAGCCACTCAAGCATACTCTCCCATTCAATAGGATGACGGCTAATCCAACATTTCTCATATATGCTTTTCTGCCTATGCCCTGTAAACCTTGATTCTCCTATTGATCAAGAATCTACCTACTCGGACTTAAATACACACAAGGACTCTGTCCCTCAGTTCTCTGTAGCAAGGAGTTCAAAAGACTCCATTCTCAGAGAAGAAATTCCTTATTTCAGTCTTAAATTGGCACCCCTTTATTCTGAGATTACATCTTCTAGTGCTAAACTCTCCCATGAGGGGAAATTAGCATTAACCCATCAAGCCTCTTAAGAATTTTATCTGTTTCAATGAGGTCACTGCTCATTCTTCTACATAGGTGCTGTTAAACATTATTTTTCACTGCTGAAGGCTCACAGAGAACTGCAATACATCAAAGTTGCACAACTCTTTCTCCCTTCAGCTCTATCTACTTTGCTCAATTCTGCTAAATACCCTGATGCTCTCTGCTGGGTGTATATATGAGGGATGACAGCTCGCATATAGGCAAAATAAGGTTTTTTAAGCATTGAAATAAATTTCCTGTTATATTTCAGAGATTCACAATTTACACACAAGATAAGATTTGAGAAAGGTCACTGATTCCCCCATAAGTCCCCCAACGACAGCATTCATTCAGGTCCAGAAAGATTGGAAAGTTGTCTCCAACATATTCTGTGAGAATATCTTTTGATAGCATTCAAAATTTGACTGTTAGTTGTCAAAAAGCTGGTACATTTGCAATCAGTACCTTTTTGATAACTCATTCCATTCTTACAATTTATTTTAAATATTCCAGACTTTCATTTTCATACCTTTCATTCTCAACTAAAAATATGCAGAATCCATGAGTTACTATACTATGCTCATCGCATTAGAATTACTGATGTTTGGAATCTAGGTCATATTAGTTGTCTTTGTAATTAAAGGTGTTATGGTTGCTCATTTCCAACTCCACAGAATTGAACCACGATCTAATAATTCTTTTTGATAGTTAGTGCTCCTGGAGTGCCTTGTTAGAACTCTTTAGAACTCCAAGGTATATAAATAACTGCTGAAAAGTCTGGCTACTCTTAAGTTTGTTTAAATAATTTTAGAATAGATCATTGATTAAGCAAGTCTAAGTGCCTACAAGTTATTTTTGAATTTGTTGGGCAGATTCTTAATCCCTTCTAGGAGCATCCCTCTCCCATATCCTTTTACTGAAATACTTTATTTACTTTTACAAAAAAAGAATATAATTTCTAATAATCTTAAACCCCAAATATTATGCATTCTTCACAAGATATTTACCTCTGACGTATAGTCATCAGCTGTGGTAGACACTTCACTTTCTGGCTGAAAAATAAAATACATAAATTAATTAAAACATTTTAACATTTCAAAATAAAGATGTATATTCATTCACAATATAATGACAAGTTTAAAAAAATATGCAGTGCACAACTTTACTTGGACAATCCCACACTTTGTTTCTATGGCCCTATGCATTAATTCTTGAACAATGTTGACTAAATTTCCCTGGCTACTTTGATCATTCTGAGTTATCTAAATTGGTAATGTATGTTCACAACCACAATAATGACCTACATTTATTCAGTACATTTAACATAATTGACACTTTATAAAATGACAAGCAATGAGTAATAATAAGTTTAGAATCTCTCACACATGCACACAAAATGCCTACTTCAGAAAACTTGAAAGCTAACACAAACTATTTCAACAGCCTACAGTACATACCAAAAGAATCTAGAGATTTCCAATCTTGAGCTTTGCCAATATTTTCAGTCTGAAATGTTTCATATCCCTTTATCATGATACCTCCTGGTATCAGGAGGCATATGAGTAGAGCCAAAGGGAACAGGAAGGTACAAAGACATATGAACAGCACTAATTTGAATATTTTGTAAATGACAATAAGCTAGGAACTGCAGAGCAAAATTGGCACAAACAAACATTCTCACACATAAAACACTGGAAGCTAGTACACATGTTCAGAAAGTAAAAAAAGACAACTATTGGAATGTTGGATATTATCTCAAGGCACCTGGAATACAAAAGTCAGGAACGACATATCAGTTTTAAAGCCTAGGTCAGATTTATTCTGAAGATGTTGCATTCAGGTTTACGGATAACAACAAGGAAGAGGGTTATGAGGCTACAGTGAAGAAGGGCTTATGCCCGAAACATCGATTCTCCTGTTCCTTGGATGCTGCTTGACCTGCTGCGCTTTTCCAGCAACACATTTCCAGCTCTGATCTCCAACATCTGCAGACCTCACTTTCTCCTATGAGGCTACAGTGCACACTCACCACGACATCAAGGCATTAACCTAAAAAAAACTTCAGGATAGAATACAGGCATTTCTTCTATACAGAGGAACCTCGATTATCCAAACAAGATGGGCGGACACTATTTCGTTGGGATAATTGATTATTCGGATAATTGACTTAAACAAGGTCAGCCATGCTGATCTAATGCTGTGCTCTATCAGAGATTTTATTTAAATCTATAATCTTAATGTATAGAGTGCACAAGGATACAGATTTCACATGATGAGGAAAATAAAGCGATGATAACACGAGAAAACGTTTTTAAAAATGCAGCAGTAGTTACAATTTGGCAAGAAGTGGTGAAGACAGCATTAAACAAAGTCCCGAATAGCTTCTACAATTGTAACAGCATTTATTAGTTTTTGGGAACACAGTCTCACGATAGAAAGATGGAAGCACCGCCTCGCGCATGCGTTTACGCGGCCTTTTTTTTTAAATGAATGGCCTGGTAAAGTGACGGGAATACCTGTAATATAAAGCACTTACTTTTGTAAAGGACTGTGTAACAAGCTTTACTTAAAAAATATCCACTCATTGATGCCTGAGCTGCTTGTGTTTCTTTGTTTTTGCCAACATTTTCAGATGTGGGGCAGTCCAGAACTAGAGGACATAGGTTTAGAGTGAGAGGGAAAAGATATAAAAGGGACCTAAGGGGCAATTTTTTCACACAGAGGGTGGTGCATGTATGGAATGAGCTGCTAGAGGAAGTGGTGGAAGCTAGTACAATTGCAGCATTTAAAAGACATCTGGTCGGGAATATGACTAAGGAAGGGTTTAGAGGGATATGGGTCAAGTGCTGGCAAATGGGAGTAGATTAGATTAGGACATCTGGTCAGCATGGACAAGTTGGATCGAAGGGTCTGTTTCCGTGCTGTACATCTCTGACTCCATGACTCTATGTTCTTCAGTACAGGTAAGTCGAATACACTTACCTCTTTAATGTAACGTTTTTGTGGGACCTTGAAGTCTTCTTCGAATAATCCAAAATTCGAAAAATCAATATTTGGATAATTGAGGTTCCTCTGTAGTGCATTAGTTGAGTTCCAGTGCGATCCCGCACTGGACCCTTCGATCCAACTTGTCCATGCTGACCAGATGTCCTAATCTAATCTACTCCCATTTGCCAGCACTTGACCCATATCCCTCTAAACCCTTCCTAGTACAAGAAACGTGCGATACAAATAGCACTTAAAATGTTGGCATTGCGATCGCACTATTGCCAACACACATTTTAATAGTTCATGCTTTAGAACAGCGTCCCCTATTTGTGAATCGCATTACAGCTAATTAGGATTGACGAAACAGGCATTATAGCAGAACAATCTGTAAATGAACATGATTTGTAAAAGCTTGTATTGAGGTCAAGAGATAGTCGAACTGACTGCCTTAAATGGATACATTGATAATTTTTGCCCATTTAAGACTAAAATTGGGAACTTCTCCACACAAAATGAAGAAATATGGAATTCTTATCCCCAAACTAGACATTTCAAAGGGTTTGGATTGAAGGGAGTAAAGTGAGTTAAGGCACAGATCAGGCATCAATTAATTGATTTGAACAGGTTCAAGGAACTGAATGTTTTTTCTTGTTCTTATATATCCTAACTAAATGTCAGCATTGATCTTGCTTTCTTGTGGAGTTAACCCAATATGCCTGCCTCCTGGTCTCTTAAGCTGATCGAACACTCTCGTATAATTTTACAGGTAACTGCAGTTTCATATTCCATTGAGCACATATGCAAACTGCTAATCCCCACATTTAGCTTTGCACTTGCTCTAGATGCATGTGCAATGCCAAAACAGAAGATTTCTCAAAGATTTAGTGCCTTGTTTGGGTTGGGTATTGAGTTAACAGACAAGGACAGAGCACTTCATGGGCTGAAGCATGAGATTCTACGTAGCATGCAGCAGTATAAAATTTCTAGTGTAGCTTCACGTCTGTCTATATTTATCCTGATTCTTGAAACTGTTATGACGTATCGGGCAAAAGCCCTTCATCAGGAATACAGGCAGAGTGCCTTCAGGGTGGAGAGGTAAATAAGAGGAGGGTGGGGGTGGGGAGAAAGTAGCATAGAGTACAATAGGTGAATGGGTGTGGGGATGGAGGTGATAGGTCAGGGAGGAGGGCGGGGTGGATAGG
>NC_057714.1:68408854-68484133 GCF_004010195.1 Chiloscyllium plagiosum
AGAAAATTGGGAATACAGGATGGCATTTTTGCAGGAGGTAGGGTGGGAAGAGGTGTAATCCAGGTAGCTTTGGGAGTCAGTGTGTTTGTAAAAAAAATGGCGGTGTCAAGTCCGTCGTCATTAATGGAGATGGAGAGGTCCAGGAAGGGGAGGGAGGTGTCAGAGATGGTCCAGGTAAATTTAAGGTCAGGGTGGAATCTGTTGGTGAAGTTGATGAATTGCTCAACCTCCTCACAGGAGCACGAGGTGGCGCCAATGCAGTCATCAATGTGGCAGAGGAAGAGGTGGGGAGTGGTGCCAGTGTAATTATGGAAGATGGTCTGTTCTATGTAGCCAACAAAGAGACAGGCATAGCTGGGGTCCATACGGGTGCCTATGGCTACTCCTTTGGTCTGGAGGTAGTGGGAGGATTCGAAGGAGAAATTGTTAAGGGTGAGGACCAGGTCAGCCAAACGAATGAGGGTGTCAGTGGAAGAGTACTGTTGGGGATGTCGGGAGACGAAGAAACAGAGGGCTTGTTGGCCCTGGTCATGGTGGATGGAGATGTAGAGGGATTGGATATCTGTGATGAAGATGAGGCGTTAGGGGCCGGGGAAACGGAAGTCTTGGAGGACATGGAGGGCATGGGTCGTGTCTCGAACATATGTGGGGAGTTCCTGGACTAGGGGGATAGGACAGTGTCGAGGTAGGTAGAGATGAGTTCAGTGGGGCAGGAGCATGCTTAAGACAATGGGTCGGCTAGGGGGGTCAGGCTTGTGGATTTTGGGAAGGAGGTAGAACCGGGCAGTGTGGGGTTCCTGGACTATGAGGTTGGAAGCTGTGGGTGGGCGATCTCCTGAGGTGATGAGGTTCTGTATGGTCTGGGAGATGATGGTTTGGTGATGGGGGGGTGGGGTCACGGTCGAGGGGGAGGTAGGAGGAAGTGTCTTCGAGTTGGTGTCTGGCTTCAGCAGTGTAGAGGTCAGTGCGCCAGACTACCACAGCATCCCCTTTATCTGCTGGCTTAATGGTGAAGTCGGGATTGGAGCAGAGGGAGTGGAGGGCTGTGCATTGTGAGGGTGAGAAGTTGGAGTGGGGGGGGGTAGACAGGTTGAGGCCGTTAATGTCTCGGCGGCAGCTGGAACTGCTTGGATGCCATTAGCCATGCGGCTGATGCAGCTACCATCCCCACGGTGATCTATGATGTCACTTCCGCCATCTCCCCCCCACCCATCATGGCCACTTCCATCCCTCACAATTCCTCATGCACCACACGTGACATCACTTCCGCCCCTCACATCATCGCTGATGTCACTCGCTCAGTAATTTCTGCCCCCCCACCCACTGCTGTGCTTGCAACCATTTCTGCGTTACTCTTTCAAAAAACTCAATCAAGTTAGTGAGACATGATTTCCCCCGCACAAAGCCATGCTGACTATCCCTAATCAATCATTGCCTTTCCAAATACATGTAAATCATGTCCCTCAGGATTCCCATGCATTGTTTTCATTTAAATCATCTACTGCCCTCTTGAATGCCTCAATTGAAGCTACCTCTAATACAGTATCAGGCAGTGCATACCTGAGTAATACCACACACTGTCTGAAAGAGAAAAAAAAGCCCAAAGAACTGCAGATGCTGGAAATCAGAAACAAATAGAAATTGTTGGAAAAATTCAGCAGCTCCGGCATATCTGTGAAAGAAAGCAAAATTAATGTTTCAGGTCCATTGACTCACCTTCAGAACTGTCTTAAACCTCTGTAGAAGGGTGACTGGACTGAAACATTAATTCTGCTTTCTCTCCACATGCTATCAGACTTGCTGAGGTTCTTCAGCACTTCCCAATTCTGTTTGATATTCCCCTGTAAGTTAGCTGCCAATCTTATTTTCATATTTCCTCTTTGCTTCATTTATTTACTTTTTCATTTCCCTTCTGAACATTCTGTTTTCCCTTTGGTTGCTCACATGTATTTTCTATGTGACACCTATCATCAGCTCACTTTTTGTTTTTTATCTTAATCTCTAGCTCCTTTAACCAACACCAAGGATTCTGCATTTATTTGCCCTACCTTTCCCTTTTCAGGGAATATATCTCCACTGTATCCAAACCATCCCTTCTTTGAAGGTAACCAATTGTTCAACTAGATTTTCCTACCAATCTTTGGCTCCAGTCGATCTGACCCAGTTCTGTTCCTGCCCCATTGTAGTTAGTACTTCCCCAGTTAATTATTTTTACTCTGAATTGTCTTTTTTTTACTGTCATCTGAAATCTTATGGATCAATGATCAGCATACCCTAAATGTTCTTCCACTGACACTTATTTATTCGACCCAATTCATCTCTGTGAAGCAAGCTTAGCAATGTGGCCTTTCATGTGATCAAGCACCTACTGCTGTAGAAAATTTTCCTGAACACAATCAAAGAATGCTTGCCCGTCTCTGTCCTTAACTCTACCATTATCCCAGTCTATATTCAAATTAAAACCATCCATAATTACTAGCCTACAACGCTTTCACCTCTGTTATTTCCTTGCAGACTTGTTCTTTGATATCCTTCCCTTCAATTGGTACCCTTCCTGTTGATTAGCTCTAGCCAAATTGATTCTATCTTCAAATCCTCCAAGATATCTGGTCTTTGTGGTACAACAATGCTGTCCTGAATCAATACTAATGCCTTTCCTCCTTTTCTTCCTTTCCCTACAGTCTTGAACACTCAAACTAGGAATATTTAAAACTCAATCCTGCCCTTCCTTCAATCAGGTTCCCTTGATTGTTACAGCATAATTCCACATGCCAATCTATCCATGCAATAACATACATGCAACGTAGATCTGATTTAGCAAACTTTACTTTTTCATTTATTCCAACTGCAGCCAATAACTTACATAGAACATCGAACAATACAGTGCAGAACAGGCCCTTCGGCCCTCGATATTGCGCCGACCAGTGAACTATTCTCAGCTCGTCCCCCTACGCTATCCCATCATCATCATCCATATGCTCATGCAAGGATTGTTTAAATCTCCTTAATGTGGCTGAGTTAACTACATTAGCAGGTAGGGCATTCCACGCCCTTGCTACTCTCTGTGTAAAGAACCTGCCTCTGACATTTGTCTTAAATCTATCACCGCTCAATTTGTAGTTATGTCCCCTCATACAAGCTGACGTCATCATCCTAGGAAAAAGACTTTCACTGTCTACCCTATCTAATCCTCTGATCATCTTGTAGAGTCATAGAGATGTACAGCATGGAAACAGACCCTTCGGTCCAACCCGTCCATGCTGACCAGATATCCCAACCCAATCTAGTCCCACCTGCCAGCACCCAGCCCATATCCCTCCAAACCCTTCCTATTCATATACCCATCCAAATGCCTCTTAAATGTTGCAATTGTACCATGCAATAACATACATGCAACGTAGATCTGATTTAGCAAACTTTACTCTGTCTTCTACCTTTGAGCCAGTTCTGTATCCAATTACAGAACTTACAATTCTCTATTCTAGTGCTATCCATCTGTCCCAGTACAGTGTGCAATCAGATAGTACTAGATGGTATTTTCTCTTCCTCTTTCAAAACACCTACAGAATTAGGTGAATATCCTCCCACAATCACAAGGAAAATGTTCTGCAAGGAATTCAGTCTCAGCTGTCTTCAGGTGTCATTTTATCCAGAGCCAGTCCAGTGTCCCAGGAATTGTTTTATGGGATAAGGATCCAACTCAGTGATCCAACATTCATTGTTCACCTCCAAATGCCCTTAAAAAGCAGTGATGAGATGCCTTCTTGACTTACTGCAGCCTATTTGGTGCTTGTACAGCCACGTGACTGTTAGAGGTGGAGTTCAGGAATTTTACTGAGTAACACTGAAGGAACTTGATATTTCCAAGTCCAGGACAGTGAGTGGTTTGGATGGGAATTTTCAGCTGCTGGTATTCTCGTGTATCCGCTGCCATAGAGTTACAAAGGTCAACAGCACAGAAAAAGGTCCTTTGCTACATTAAGTCTATGCCGGTCAAAAACAGCTGTCTAACTATTCAAATCACATTTTCCAGTACTTGACCTGTAGGCTTTGCAAGCCATGGCATGAAAGATGTAAGTGTAAATACTTAAGCTCGTAAGAATTTCTGCCTCTCCTAACCTTAAAATAGTGAACTCCAGATTCCCACACCCTCACATTATCCTTACATCCTCTCTTGCCCCTTGCATTAAATCTATGCTCTGGTCATTGATCTCTCCACCAAGGGGTAAGGTGTTCCTTCCTATGTCTCAATTATATTCCCCCTCAGTCTAGTCATTCTAAATGGCAGTGGACACGGTCTTGGATGGTCTTGTTATTGCGTATAGATGGCTGCAGAGTGAATGTTTGTGGTGCCATTCAAGTGGGCAGTTTTATCCCGGAGGTTGTCAAGTTGAGTGTTTTGGAGCTGCAGTCAAACAGGCAAGTGGAAAATCCATCACACTCCTATCTTGTGCCCTGTAGATGGTGGACAGACTTCAGGGAGTCAGACTTTAAGAAGTCAGTAAGTTACTTGTAGCAGGATTCCTAGCCTCTGACTTGCTCTTGTAGCTACAGTATTTATATGACTAGTCCAGTTCAATTTCTGGTCAGTGGTAATCACCAGGATGTTGATATTTGGGGATTCATTGATGATAATGTCACTGAATATCAAGGGGTCTTAGTTGAATCATCACTTGTTGGAGATGATAACTGAATGGCAGTCATGTGACATAGAACATAGAACAATACAATGCAGCACAGGCCTTTCGGCTCTTGATGCTACGCCAACCTGTGAATTAATGTATGCCCACTCCCCACACTATCCCATCATCATCCATATGTTTATCCAAGGACTGTTTAAATGTTCCTAATGTGGCTGAGTTAACTACATTGGCAGGCAGGGCATTCCACACCTTTACCACTCTGAGTAAGGAACCTGCCTCTGACATGTGTCTTAAATCTATCACCCCTCAATTTGCAGCTATGCCCCTCATACAAGCTGACATCATCATCATCCTAGGAAAGAGACTCTTACTGTCCAAGCTATCTAATCCTCTGATCATTTTGTATGTCTCTATTAAATCCCCTCCTAGCCTTTTTCTCTCCCCAATAAGAACAGACCCAAGTCCCTCTGCCTTTCCTCATAAGACCTTTCCCCCAGATCAGGCAACATCCAGGTAAATCTCCACTGCACCTTTTCCAATGTTTCCACATCCTTCCTGTAATGGGTCGACCAGAACTGTACACAATATTCCAAGTGAGGCCGCACTAGCGTTTTGTACAATTGCAGCATGACATTACGGCTCCAGAACTCAATCCCTCTACCAATAAAATCTAACACACTGTATGTCTTCTTAATAGCACTATCAACCTGGGTGGCAACTTTCAGGAATCTATTTACATGAACACAAAGATCCCTCTGCCTATCGACACAACCAAGAATCTTTCCATTGACCCAGTATTCTGCCTTCCTGTTATTCTTCCCAAGGTGAATCACCTCATATTTATCTGCAACGAACTCCATTTACCACCTCTCAGCCCAATTCTGCAGTTTATCCAAATTCCCCTGCAACCTGCAACATTCTTCCACACTGTCCACCACTCCACCATCTTTAGTGTCATCTGCAAATTTACTAACCCATCCACCTATGCCTGCGTCCAAGTCATTTATAAAACTGACAAACAGTAGTGGTCCCAAAACAGATCCTTGTGGCACACCATTAGTATCTGGACTCCAGGCTGAATATTTTCCATCAACCACCTCTCGCTGCCATCTTACAGAAAGCCAGTTTCTAATCCAAACTGCGAAGTCACCCTTAATCCCATGCCTCTGCTTTTTCTCCAAAAGCCTACCATGTAGAATCTTATCAAAGGCTTTACTCAAGTCCATGTACTGCCCTACACTCATCCACATGCTTGGTCAACTTCTGAAAAAACTCAATGAGTTTGTGAGACACGACCTGTCTTTGATGAAACTATGTTGACTATTTCCAATCAAATTGTTGCTTGCTAGATGATTATAAATCCTATCTCTCATAATCCTTTCCTAAACTTTTCCTACAACAGACGTAAGGCTCACTGCTCTATAATTACCTGCGTCATCTTCTGCCCTTCTTGAACAAGGGCACAACATTTGCAATCCTCCAATCCTCAGGTACTAAACCTGTAGACAATGACGACTCAATGATCAAGGCCAAAGGCTCCGCCATCTCCTCTCTAGCTTCCCAGAGAATTTTCAGATACCCAATTCTATGCATTCTAAGTCTTGTCTAATCACATTATAATTGCCCTTCCCCCAACTATAACTCTTGCCCTGTGGCATGTACCTATCCCTTTCCATCGCTAAACTAAATGTCACCGAATCACAGTCACTCTCTCCAAAGTGCTCACCTACCACTAAATCAAACACTTGGGCTGGTTCATTACCAACCACCAGATCCAGTGTGGCCTCCCTCGTGTCGGCCCTTCGACATACTGTGTCAGGAAACCCTCCTGTACACATTGGACAAAAACTGATCCATCTGACGTACCAGAGTTATAGCATTTCCAGTTAATGTTGGGGAAGTTAAAGTCCCCCATAATGACCACCCTACTCCTTTCACTTCTACCCAGAATCGTTTTGCCAATCCTCTCCTCCACATCCCTGGAACTTTGCAGAGGCCTATAAAAAAACTGCCAACAGTGTGACCTTTCCTCTCCTGATTCTAACCTCAGCCCACACTACCTCAGTAGACGAGTCCTCGTGAAAAATTCTTTCAGCCACCATTATGCTGTCCTTGACTAACAAAGCCACACCTCCTCCTCTTTTACCACTTTCCTTGACCTTAATGAAAGATCTAAACCCTGGAACCTCCAAAATCCATTCCTGACCCGGCTCTATCCATGTCTCAGAAATGGCCACAACATCGAAGTCCCAGGTACCTATCAATGTTGGAAGCTCGCATACTTCAAACCAGCTTGCTGTCTGCGAGCACATTTGTGTAATCGTGAAATCCTGTCCATGTCCTCCCTACTCACATCATCCTGTGCACTCGAACTATACCAGATTCCCATCCCCCTGCTGAGCTAGTTTAAACCCACCCAAGTAGCACCCAGGATTTCCAACCCAGGATATTAGTAGCCCTCCGGTTCAAGTGAAGGCTGTCCTGTTTGTGCAAGTCTCACTTTCCCCTGAATGAGCTCCAAATATCCATATACCTGAAATCCTCCCTCCTTCACCATCCCTGCAGCCATATGTTCAGCTGATATCTCTCCTTGTTCCTCGCCTTGCTATCACATGGCATGGGTAACAAACCAGAGATAACAACTGTTTGTTCTAGCTCTCAGCTTCCACCCTAGCTCCCTGAAATCCTGCCTTACATCCCTATCCCTCTTTTTATCTATGTCATTGGTACCTATGTGGACCATGACTTGAGGCTGGTCACCCTCTCTCTTCAGGACCCCAAATACACAATCTGAGACATCACAGACCCTGGCACCTGGAAGGCAACACACCAACAGCGAGTCTCTTTTGTTCCCAACAAACCTTCTATCTAACACTCTAACTATTTAGTCCCCAATGACTAAAACTCTCCTCTTTTCCCCCCGTTTCCCTTCTGTGCAATAAGGACAGACTCTGTGCCACAGACCTGCACCCTAATGCATGTCCCTGGTAAGTTGCCCACCCCCTAACAGTATACAAAAACGTTTCCTTGTTTTCAGGGGAACAACCACAGGGGATCCCTGCATTGACTATTTTCCCTCTAACAGTTACCCAGCTTCCTTCATGCCTAGGAGTAACTACTTCCCTGTAATTCTTATCTAACACCTGTCTCCTGAATGATCCGAAGTTCATCCAGTTCCTGCTCCAGTTCCCTAATGTGGTCTTGTAGGAGTAAGGGGCAACATGAATATTACTTATCATTTGTCAGCCCAACCTGATACTGTCAAGGTCTTAATGCATTGGAATCTGAGGAGTTGTGAATTCTGCTGAGCCTTATGTATTCATCAGTGAACATCCTCATTTCTAACCTTACGATGGGGGGGGGGGTCATTATAAAGCAACTTTGTTGAGTCCACAACAATTTGAAGCCCACCTTTCTGCACCATCTTCCACCACCCATCTATTTGTCATATTCTCCAGCCTATACTCACTGGTGCCTGGTACTGACAATAATTCAGACATAAACAATTTTCAGGCCTGCTTGCTGAATTTCTAACGATGTATAGTTGGCCAAATTCTGACTGAAGAACCAAGTTCCCATTGTTCCTACTGCTGCCAACATAAACAATGACATCAGATTGATCACCCTCTCTCTCAAAGAATATCTATAACCGTCCCGTAACACCCTTGACCCCGGCACCAGAAAGGCAACATTCCACCCGGGAGTCATGCCTACAGCCACAGAAACATCTGTTACCTCCCTAACAATGATTTACCTATCATTACTGCTCTTCACATTTCTTCGTTCCCACCTGCACAGCTGGTCTACTAATGGTGAAACAGAAATATAGAAGCAGGAGTAGGCCATTCAATTCCTTGAATCTGCTCCACTATTCAATATGATCATAACTGATCCTTGAGCTCAATACCTTTCTCCAAAATCCTTTGATCACTTTAGCTATAAGAGCTATATCTATCTGTTTCTTGAAAATCAATGCTTGGCCTCAACCACTTTCTGTGGCAGTGAATTCCACAGGCTTATCACTCTCCAGGTGAAGAAATTTGTCCTCACCTCAGTTCTAAAAGATTTACTAGGCAGATGCTGGAGATTAGAGTGGTGCTGGAAAAGCACAGCAGGTCAGGCAGCATCCAAGGAGCAGGAAAATCAAAGTTTCAGGCAAAAGCCCTTCATCATAGATTTTCCTGCACCTTGGATGCTGCCTGACCTGCTGTGCTTTTCCAGCACCACTCTAATCTTGACTCTAAAAGATTTACCCCTTATTCTTAAACAATGCCCCTGGTTTGGACTCCCTAATAAATGAAAACATCCTTCCTGCATCTAACCTGTTAGAATTTTATAGGTTTCTGTGAGATCCCTGCCTCATTCTGCTAAACGCCAGTGATATAATTCTAACTAACCTAATCTCTCCTCCCACTCTCCTAAAAAATCAATTTGCTAAACATTTGCTGCTCTCCCTCTATAGTAAGAACAGCCTTCCTCTGAAAGACACAAAAATTGCACCTGATGTTCCATGTATGACCTGACCTGCTGTATTTTTCCAGCACCACACTCTCAACTCACTAATGCCCTGCATAATTGTAGCATGACATCGTTGTCCCTATAGTCAAATCTTGCTATGAAGGCCAACATAGAGGTTGTCTTCTTTACTGCCTACTGTACCTGTACACTTACGTTCAGCAAACGATTCACAAGGACACCCAGGTCTCATTGAACATTCTCATCTGTAAATTTACAGCCATTCAAATAATCTGCCTCCCTACTTCTGCTACCAAAGTGGATAACTTGACATTTAACTACATATTACTGCATCTGCTATACTTTTGCTCACTCACTCAGCCTGTTCAAATCACACTGCAGCATCTCTATATCCTCGCAGCTAACCTTTCCATCCAGATTTGACATCTGTATATTTGGAGATATCATATTTAATTCCCTAATTTATATCATGAACATGCATTGTGAATAGCTCAGGTCCTAGGACCGATGCACGTTATTCAGAAAAATATCAGTTTATTCCTACTCTTTGTTTCCTCCCTTGTAATCAATTTTCTATCCATCTCAATACACTACCCTAATCCTATGTGTTTTCAGTTTACACACTAAGTTCCTACATGGGACTTTGCAAAAAATCTTTAGAAAGTCCAAATAAACCACATCCACTGATTTCCCCCAATCAACTCTACTGGATACATCCAGGAAGAATTCCAGTAGACTTGTCAAGCATGATTTCCCTTTTGTAAATCCATGCTAATTGTGTCCAATTCCACCATTGTTTTTCTAAGTACAAAATCCTTGATAATGGACTGTAGCATCTTCCCGACTAGTAATATCAGGCCCACTCGCTGCTTTCTCCTTACCTTTGTTTCTAACTAATGGGTTCATGTTAACTACCTTCCAATCTGTAGAAACTGTTCCAATGTCTGAAGAATCTTGGAAGGTGATTACAAATGCATCCATTATTTCTAGGGCCATCCTTACTCTGGGAAGTAGATTAGCAGACCCTGGGGATTGATCAGCTTTAGAGCCCATCAATTTTTCCAACATAATTTCTTTCCTCGCACAAATTTACTTCAGTTCCTTGCTCTCACTAAACCCGGTGTTCCCCATCATTTCTAGTAAATTATTTATGTCTTTATGAATACAGAAGCAAATTATGAATTTTGTTTGTCAGCTATTTCTTTGTCCCCCATTAGAAATTCCCATTTCAGATTGTAAGGGACCTTCATTACTTTTTACCAATTGCTTTCCATTTACATGTCTCTATAAACAGTCAGTTCTAATGCTCCCTGCATGCTTGCTTTCACACTCTATTTCACCCTTCTTATTCAATGCCTTGGTCCTCCTTTTCTGACTTCCAAACTCTTGTCAATTCTCAGATCTGTTGTTTTTATTTGCTAATTTGCATGCCTCCTCTTTTGCATTCAAATGTATCTCTAACTTCCTCATAAGCCATAGTTTGGCCACTGTTCTCGTTGCACTCTGGCGCCAGACAAGAAAAAACAATTTTTGTAGTTCACCCATTTGGTCTTTGTTTGCCATTACCTATCCACTACCATTCACTTCAGTAACATTTCCCAATTCATCACTACCAAGTCAGTCTCATATCATCGTAATTTTCCTTAATAGGATTTGGAATCAATGACCTCATTCTCCATCTTGATGAAGAAATCTATCATACTGCAATCACGTACTCCAAAGGATCTCTGATTACATAACACAGAGTCTAAGATGGCCAGTTCTATAATTGGTTCATCAACATATTGGGCCAGAAAACCACCTGATATGCACTCTAGAAATTCCTCCTCTATTGTACTGTGACAAATTTGATGCACCAAATCTACATGCAATTTAAAGTTACTATTAGTTACAAATGTTTCTTTATTGCATGCATCTCATTATTTCCTGTTTAATGCTATCCCCAACATTAACCCTACAGTTTGGTGGTCTATATCCACTGCCACTAACGTCTTTTACTCCATGGTATTCCTCAATTCTATTCACACACATTCAACATTGTCCCAACTAATACCTTTCCTCAATATCCTCTTTAACAAATAATGCAACTCCACCACCTTTTCCTTTCTGTCTGTCCTTCCAAAATGCTGAATATCCCAGGATATTTAGTTCCAATCTCTTTTCACCTCTTACCATGTCTCTGTAATCCCACTATATCATACTTATTTACAACTATTTCAACGATTAATTCATTTACTTTATATTGAATGTTCCATGTATTCAGGCACAAAGCCTTATGGCTTGTCTTTTTAAAATTCATTGTTCAAATCTCACTTTTTTTTTTACTGCATCCTTGTTTGATTCTGATTTTTGATTCCTCTGAGTATCGCTGCTCCTAATCACCCTGCTGGGATTTGTTCTTGACCTTGATCCCTCTTTCTCTGACTCCTTGCATTGATTCCTAACTGCCTATATTCTGCTTTTAGGATCTCATCTCTTCTATGCTACCAATGCCATTGCACTAATGTATACCATGACCACAGGCTATTCACCTTTGCACTCTAAGATGGCCCGTAGCCATTCTGGGACATCACTGACCCCAACATCAGAGAAGCAACATACCATTCTGAAGTCTCATTTGCAGCCAAAGAAACACCTATCCTATCTCCTTACAAATGAATCCCCTATGACGACTGCATTCCCATGTGCTCCTCTCATCAAAAAGAGCCAACCATGATCCCATGCTGTTGGCTGTTGCTGTTTTTCCCTGAAAGTCCATTCCTCTCAATAATATCCAAAGCAAGAGAGTTGTTTTCAGAGGAAAGATCAGAGGGATACCTGCACTGCCCAAACTTCTTACAATGTCTGGCTGTAACCCATTCCCTTTCTGATTGTGGAGTCTTAGCCTGTGACACAACCACCTTTCTCTATGTGCTATCCATGATTCTCTCAGCTTTACAGATGCTAATGTCCCCAGGTCCACACCAGTTCTGAAACCCGGACTTTCAGAAGGTCCAGTTGGAGATTCTTCCTGCACATATGCTGATTGCAGGCACTGGAAATGTGCCCTGCTTCCCCAGAGCAGCACGAGCACACCACAGCTTTCAGCATTCCTATCATGACTTACCCCTTTAAATTAAATCTTTGAAAGATGCTCATATTAAATAATAACAATTATTCCAGGGCCCTTACCTGTTCTTGTTACTACAGAATACAGCCCTTCAAAACTAAAACTAGAAAAAGACCTTACAAATTATAAGTGATAAATGTTATAAATATTTACCTGACCTTACCTGCTACTTACCAATCAGGTGTCTTCTTGGAGTCTCTACTCCTGCAGTAGGGTAAACAACTCTAGTTTTCCAGTGATATTGCTCCTTATTTCCTCCCAATAAAAAGGACATCCTTCTCAGACTGATTCATCATAATAATGATTGCAAGGGTGCCCTCCCCAGACTGGTTTACTATCACACCAAGTGTGAGGACAACCTTCCCCGACTACTGGATGGAAATGCCGACTGCAAGAACATGCAGATCTGATAACTTGCTGCACTCCTCCGAAAAACTAAAACCCTCACCAGTATACAGAATGGAAAAAAAAATTCTGTAACAGGACCTCAGGCAATTCCTGTAATATCTGCGCAACACAACCATGCCAATGGATCACAGTGATTCCAGCCACTGCTTGAGTTCCAAAACTTGGAGCTACTGACATTTCCTGTATGCGTCCATTCAGGTCACATGATATGCCCACAATTCATCACATGTCAAACTGATCAAACAATTAACTCAGGAGTTATCAAAGTTCTTCCCAGATCTGGCTGAACACAACCAAATCATTATTACATACAACACAGTTGCATAATGGCAGAACCCTTCGGAGCATTGACATACAGAGGGGTCTGGGCATGCAAGTCTACAGATTCCTGCAAATGGCAACACAGGTAGATAAGGTAGTCAAGAAGGCATAAAGCATGCTTGCCTTCACTGGCCAGGGCATCAAATATAAAAGTTGCCAATTATGTTATAGCTGTACAGAACTTTAGTTAGGCCACATTTGGAATATTGCATGCAGTTCTGGTTGCCACACTACCAGAAAGACATGCATGATTTGGAAAGGGTGCAGAGAAGGTTTACCAGGATATTCCCTGGTCTGAGAGTTTTAGTTATGAGGAGTGGTTGGATAAACTCAAATTGTTTTCACTGGAAAGATGAGGGCTGTGGGGCAACTTTATAGAGGTCTACAAAATTACAAGAATAAATAGGGTAGATAGTCAAAGGCTTTTCTCAGGGTCGAAAGATCAACTGCAAGAGGCACAAAGTCAAGGTGAGAGGGGAAAGTTTAGGGGAGAAGTGCGGGGAAAATGTTTCACACCGAGGGTAGCGAGTGCCTGGAACATACTCGTTTAGAGGTGATGGAAGCAGGCATGTTAGCAATATTTAAGTCGTATCTTGAGACACATGAACGGGAGTTAACCAGTGTAGGCTTGGTGAGCCAAAGGCTAGATTAGAGTGGTGCTGGAACAGCACAACAGGTCAAGTCCTGATGAAGGGCTTTTGCCCGAAACAAGATTTTTCTGCTCCTCGGATGCTGCCTGACCTGCTGTGCTTTTCCAGCATCACTCTAATGTAGACTCTGAGTTCTAGCATCGGCAGTCCTCACTTTTGCCTTGGTGAGCCAAAGGGCCAATTCCTGTGCCATGTTGTGTTGTCTTGGACAAATACTTTGATGATTCCATTGAATTTTCACAAGTTATCATTCCAGACACTATTGCTTTACATGAATAAATATCCATCCACGGTTACAAAAGTTTATATTTCTTTGCTGTATGAATCAAAAGAACTTGTAATATCCGTTTAATAAGTTAATTTTTGCAATGGACTGTGCTTGTTCAATCATCTCAATAGTCCTCCATTGGTGGAATCAGATATAAAACCACCTTTATTACAGTGTTGACTTACGATAATTTGCAAGGTAAAAACAATGACTGCAGATGCTGGAAACCAGATTCTGGATTAGTAGTGCTGGAAAAGCACAGCAGTTCAGGCAGCATCCGAGGAGCAGTAAAATCGACGTTACAGGCAAAAGCTTTTGCCCGAAACATCGATTTTACTGCACCTCGGATGCTGCCTGAACTGCTGTGCTTTTCCAGCACTACTAATCCAGAATTATGATAATTTGCAAACAATTGTTGGTTCATTTAACTTTTCACGCAACTCCACATTATCCATCTTATTATTAGAGATTTGATCTTAGAATTTTCAAATTCTCATTATTTCCCAAATCATGATATCTTTTATTTTGCTTCCTATTTATTTCACTTTTGTAAATACACTTCTTTCCTGTCACAACATTGCTTTAACCATATCGACCTGCCAAGTAGTTCATTTTCTTCTGCTTGAAGTACTCACTACATAATTTGTACAAATGTATTTCTTTTTGATTTGATACAATCAAGTCAACCACACTCTTATGGGATCCCCAGAGACAAGTAACAATACTACCATCTTGTCTCCAGCCAATTTCCAAGTTATGGCCTTTTTTACTGTTTTATCTAGTTTGTTAAATTTGATTTATCATTGTTTGTTAAGAAATTTTGGAATTCTTTTAGTTCAACTCAAATAAGTTGAAAAACAAATGACACATTCTGGAAATCAGAAAGAAAAACAGAAATTGTTGGGAAAACTCAACAGATGTGACAGAATCTGTAAAATAATGTGGTTTCTTTTTCTCAGAAATTTGACACATTGGTCAGAAGTATAGTTTCTGAGCTTTAGGTTATACATTAAGCAATCATTTCACCTATGCCCCGGATCAATTCAAAAGGAATGAATTCTATGAACCCATCAACTGCCTCCCTAACAGCAAACAATAAAGGGGAATTGCTTTATCCTAAACGTTAAGACACTCCAATAAGCTTGAAACTTGGTCTTTAAAGTTTGATACCATCTTTCAAATGTTCCTTGAGACTGCAAATGATAAGCTAAAGACAATTTCTTCCATTTCCAAAATATTCAACACTTCTTTAATTAGATGTGACATCAAAATTTTCACCTTGATCTGATTCTATTTCCATGGACAATTCATATATTGTAAAATAAACTTCAAATAGATCAAAAAGAAAAGCAACTCCATTTATTGAATCCCATTCTATCTCTAGGCTATTCAAAAGTTAACAAATTTGACAGCCAATTAATTTGAAGTTTCATTACAATAGCCACGTGGACACAACATGGTGACATGGCAAAGCAAGAAACCACAAATAGCAAATGAAACATCATTCAACTTTAGTTCTGGTGTTCAGGAACACAATATTCGAGTTTGTATCTAAAGTAATATTTTTTTTAAAATTCTATTAAACAGGGGATATAGCTCATAGAACTTAAAAGTTAATTACAATATTGCAAATACCTTGTGAAAATAATGCTTTTAAGTATTCTTTTGTGAATTCTGTTGACATAATTGTACTTTGTCAGAGAAGAGACAAAATGCTGTGACTTGAGAAACAAGAATTGCCATTGGTAGAATCTTTCACCAAATTTCTCAAATTACTCATTTTGACTCTGAGCTTCAATGCAATTTTATGTTTTTCTCAGAGTTCCTCATGACAGAAGAAATTAAAACCTTTTTGGTCACACTCTTGTGGAATTTTTCTCCTACCACCCACTCCCTCATGCCACTTCATTTTCTTGTTACATCTTTCATTTTTGTTTCAACTCCCTAAAAAAATGTTTAATTGTCTTTGGTTGATTCACTTATCACCTAGCTTTTTTTTTCTCTCTATAGTACTGCACACAACACTCAGAGTCTTACTATATTAAAAACCTTGACCAATTAGAAGTTGCTGCTTGTAATACTTAGTATCTGTTTCAGTTGGTACCTAACTATATTGTGAATCATGTCTGAATAGTCAAAAAACCAAAATCAAGAGGTTAAAGCTAATCTCAGAGTTTTATAATGCTGTTGGTTTTCAAATGTTGGAACCCCTAATACTATACTTACAACACAGAACTAGTGTTTTATTTGGCTGGTATTTTGAATTTCATCCTTTTATATTAGAGTCATCGATATTATGCATAGATTCCACAGCAACAAAACATGATGCAACAGGTCAGCACATGCATACCTGTTTGAAAATAGTTCATCTCTAAGCTGCAAAACCTGCTCTGGAATCTGAACATGGAAATCAATATCCAGAGGTAGCAATTATGACTGCTGTTGCAAGCTTGTCTTTAAAGATGCTAGTGAATAATACATTTCATTATGCTTTATTTTACCTTGCGAACCTCAATGGAGAGGTGGCGACGCTCCATAAATGATTGAATGGCACCACATAATTGCAAACTCCAAAACTAGACATCAATGTTTACACTTGGGATGAATATGTTATTGCATTGCCCCATGGAGGGCTTCAGTCTTTCACCTTTACTTTTTCAATAAAGAGAGACCTTGTACACACTATAAGGAACTCTGACCTTTTTATGTGCCTATTCAAATTGGATTTAATTATATAATCCAAACTAGTTTTAAGTATCTTAACCTCAGCAATTACAAGGACCAAATTCAAATGTCAATTTTGGGCCTTCCCTTTCCGGCATGATCTTGGCGGTATTGTAGAAAGCACAATCTGAATAAGAGGCAGACAACATCTGAGGAGTGAAAAAATGTTAACAACATGAGCTAATATGGGAGGCAGAGGAAAGCTAGTTGATTAGCAGTCTACTGGAACACAGTCAGTGGAGACAGAGATGAGTGCTAGGGATAAGGCAGGAAGGGAGATAGGAGAAGAACTAGAGAAATTGAATATAGGACTTGAGCAGGTGGAACAGCAGAAGTTTGGCCTCAGAAGGTAAGGACAAACTTAAGAATGCACTGCAAGTCATGGGATCTTTATGTAAAATAAACTGCAGATGTGAGATTTCAAGGAGCATATTGTTCTGAATTCATAACTTCTGGCACCAACTACAGGTCTGACTTCAGACTCTATCTGCATTTGTTGTTATGGATCAGTTAAAGATTTTAAATATTTACAGTCACTTATCGACCTCCCTTAACAAGGCACCACAGGATTGGAAACCAAATGTAATCATTAAGTCAAACTAGATTAGAGAACGTAAGAAAACAGGAACCATGCATTACATCTGCAATAGTCAGGGAAAGATTTGCCCTCAGTAGCTCCATCTCTATTCTCAATCCACTTTACCTTTTGCTATTGATTTTCTTTTCTACCGAAACACAAGCTCCATCGCTATCCACCTCTCGTTAACTATTTCAAACTTAGTGCATTCTCTCTCATCATACTCTCAAACTTCAATCTACCCCAAAAGGAATGGTCCAAAACTATAGACCATGTCACCTTCAATAAACTAGTTACCTTTTTTCTCTCCAACTCTACATTTCCATTTGTTCACTTCGGAGATTTTGTCTGGTTACAAAATTCAAGAATATTTCAAAGAAACGAAACAAATTAGAAGCAAAGATTCACCTCACCCATCTTCTGATAATATCTGACTTTCAGTTTATCTTAACATGTTATCTAGGTGTTGCCAACTGAGTACAAGCTATCCACACTAACCTTTTTTAGTGAATTTTGAGCTTTGTAGCTCAGGTTGAGTTCTGGATATAGGTTTGCTCGCTGAGGTGGAAGGTTCATTTCCAGACGTTTCATCACCACACTACATAATATTTTCAGTGAGCCTCCAGATGAAGCACTGCTGGTGTTTCCTGCTTTCTATTTATATGTTTGGGTTTCCTTGGGTTTGGTGACGTCATTTCCTAAGGTGATATCATTTCCTGCTTTTCTTTCTCAGGGGGTAGTAAATGGGATTTAAGTCAATGTGTTTGTTGATAGAGTTCTGATTGGAATGCCATGCTTCTAGGAATTCTCATGCATGTCTCTGTTTGGCTTATCCTAGGATGGATGTGTTGTCCCAGTCGTAGTGGTGCCCTTCCTTATCTATATGTAAGGATACTAGTGAGAAAGGGTCATGTCGTTAATGTCATGTTGCTAGTTGATGTTCATGTATCCTGGTGGCTAGTTTTCTGCCTGTTTGTCACAGTTCTTGCACAGTAGTTTGTAAATGACATTAGTTTTGATTTTTGTCTGTATAGGGTCTTTCATTAGCTGCTGTTTTAGTGTGCTGGTCAGTTTGTGGCAGTCATTTTCAAAATGTTTTTGATGTAGGGGAGAGTGACGAGGGTTGCTGGATGCATTTTGTCTGCTTGTTTGGGTTTGTTGCTGAGAAATCAGCAGTCAGTGTTCATTGGGGACCTATTCTTTTTGAATACGTGGTATATGTGATTTTCCTCTGCTCTGCGTAATTTCTCTGTGCTGCAGTGTATGGTGGCTCGTTGAAATAATGTTCTAATGCAGCTTCGTTTGTGGATGTTGGGATGATTGCTTCTGCAGTTCAATATTTGGTCTGTATGTGCTTTTTTCCTGTATACGCTGGTTACAAGTTCCCCGTTGGCTGTTTGTTCTACTGTGACGTCTAGGAATGGCAGTTTGTTGTTGTTTTCCTCCTTTTTAGTGAATTTTGTGTCAGTAAGGGCATTATTGATACAGACAAAGGATGCTTGACAGTCATTTTAAATCAAAGAGACTTCATTGAAAAAGCGAACGCACTACATGCACATACCAGGGACATACTTACCAACAAGTAGTGATAGGCCCAACCCTATAACTGGAGAACAGAATCACAGCCCTACTCAAAACTCTTCAGAAATCTGGAGAAATAAATAAGACGGACTTCCAAAAAATGAAACAGACAGATCCTACATGCTTCTACGGATTACCCAAAATTCACAAACCAGAAGCCCCCTCAGACCCATAGTCTTGCTACCTGGAACACCAACTTACAGACTGGCCAAAGAGTTACACCAAAGACTAAAACACATAGTAGTAGAAGACTCAGACCACTCCATCCATTCCACCCAAGAATTCCTGAAGACCAAAGACACCAAGATAGAAGAGGATAAAATAATGGTCTCCTTTGACGTTACAGCCCTGTTCTCATCCATCAACATCAATCTGGTCAAGGCAACACTGACTACATTATTAGAAGACTCAAAGACATATACACCAAACTCCACCAACTTCATCAGCAAAGACAGTATTGTCAAGCTAGTGGACCTATGCCTTACCCCACACTTCACCTTCAACAACAGAACCTGCAGACAAACCAATAGAACACTCATAGGATCTCTGATATCAGTATTCTTAGCAGAGGCAGTAATGTAGAGACTCGAACAGACAGCTCTGCAAACCATCCAACACAAACTTTGGGTCTGCTACGTAGATGACACCTTTGTCATCACTAAACAAAACAAATTAGAGGAAACCTTCAAGACCATCAATAACACCCTTATTAGCATAAAATTCACTAGCGAGGAGGAAAACAACAAACTGCCATTCCTAGATGTCACAGTAGAGCGAACAGCCAATAGGGAACTTGAAACCAGCGTCTACAGGAAAACAACACATACGGACCAAATAGTGAACTACAGAAGCAATCATCCCAACATCCACAAACAAAGTTGCATCAGAACATTATTTCAATGAGCCAACACACACTGCAGCACCAATGAACTATGCAGAGCAGAGGAAAATCACCTATACAGTGTATTCAAAAGAATGGGTACCCAATGAACACAGTCTGCCGATTTCTCAGCAATGAACTCAAACAAGCGGACAAAATGCATCTAGAAACTCTGGCCACTCTCCCCTATGTCAAAAACATTTCAGAAATGACTGCCAGACTACTCAGACCCCTTGGCACCATGGTAGCCCACAAACCCACCAACACACAAAACAGCAACTAATGAACTTGAAAGACCATATACAGACAACAAGCAAAACTAATGCCATTTACAAAATACCATGCAAGAACTGTAACAAACAGTTCATTGGACAAACAGGCAGAAAACTAGCCACCAGAGTACATGAACATCAACTAGCCACAAAACAACGTGACCCTCTCTCACTAGTACCCTTACTTATAGATAAGGAAGGACACCACTTCAACTGGGACAACACATCCATTCTAGGACAAGCCAAACAGAGACATGCATGAGAATTCCTAGAAGCATGGCATTCCAACTGGAACTCTATCAACAAACCATTTACTACCCCCTGAGAAAAACAGGAAATGATATCACCATAGGAAATGACATCACCACAGGAAATGACATCACTAACCCACGGAAACCCAAACATATAAATAGAAAGCAGGAAACACCAGCAGTGCTTTGTTTGGAGGCTCACTGATGTTACCTAGTATGGTGACAAAACATTTGAAAATCAACCTTCCAGCTCAGCGAGCAAACCTACATCTACTGACCTTTATTAATTTAAAAATAGGTGAGGTAATTAGATGGCTTCATAATCAACTGCTTTAAAAGTTAATGAAGCTAACATTAGAGAAACTACAATCTAATATTTTCCACTTTAACTTTATAAAATTTACAGATGAGAAAATAATGGCCATAACTGGATCCTAACCTTAAGTCATTCATTTCTTTCACATACAGCTTTTATTGAATAAAGATTATGTTGTTTTGGAACAGAATCATCTAGCTTTTCAACGAGAACTTCAACGTTGAAAGGTTTCTGTGCAAAAGACAACATTCTCATTGATAATGCATCCTGAGAAATTCAACACGCCTGCTGCCATAGATCTTCCACAAAAGTATCAACTCACTGCTCAGGCTTTGGAGATTGGGAAAGTCTTTAGTTGAAGGCTTCACCTAAGGCACTAAAAGGCATAAGGGCAGTTCAATACAAAAATTTAAAATATTGTTAATGTATTTTTTAATATATTGGCATTAGACCTCTTATTTGAACAAAATATATTTCAGTAACTGAAGGAAAATCATGGATGATAAGCTTCCAGGTCACATTGCCAGAGATTTATGGGGTTCCTCTGAGTGGACAAAAGACTAATGAAATCACAGTACATTTCAACATAAAAGCTGACAATAGCATCAAAAGTATAGCAACCAGAAGCCAACTCGCAAGATGCAAGATTTTTATATTGTATTTATGTTTATAACTTATTGACTGATTAGCAAGGTTGGATCTCATGGAATAAAGGGAGAATTAGCCATTTGGATACAGAACCACCTCAAAGGTAGAAGACAGAGGGTGGTGGTGGAGGGTTGTTTTTCAGACTGGAGGCCTGTGACCAGTGCAGTGCCACAAGGATCGGTACTGGCCCATCTACTTTTTGTCATTTACATAAATGATTTGGATGCGAGCATAAGAGGTACAGTTAGTAAGTTTGCAGATGACACCAAAATTGGAGGTGTAGTGGACAGCGAAGAGGGTTACCACAGATTACAACAGGATCTGGACCAGATGGGCCAATGGGCTGAGAAGTGGCAGAGAAGAAAGCGTTTGGAATGCTTTCCTTTATTGTTCAGATGCGGCTGTACAGGACATTGGTTAGGCCACTGTTGGAATATTGCGTGCAATTCTGGTCTCATTCTGGTCTCCTTCCTATCGGAAAGATGTTGTGAAACTTGAAAGGGTTCAGAAAAGATTTACAAGGATGTTGCCAGAGTTGGAGGATCTGAGCATAGGGAGAGTCTGAACAGGCTGGGACTGTTTTCCCTGGAGCATCGGAGGCTGAGGGGTGACCTTATAGAGGTTTACAAAATTATGAGGGGCATGGATAGGATAAATAGACAAAGTCTTTTCCCTAGGGTCGGGGAGTCCAGAACTAGAGGGCATAGGTTTAGGGTGAGAGGGGAAAGTTATAAAAGAGACCTAAGGGGCAACTTTTTCATGCAGAGGGTGGTACGTGTATGGAATGAGCTGCCAGAGGAAGTGGTGGAAGCTGGTACCATTGCAACATTTAAGAGGCATTTGGATGTGTATATGAATAGGAAGGGTTTGGAGGGATATGGGTCAGGTACTGGCAGGTGGACTATCTGGTCGGCATGGACGGGTTGGACTGAAGGGTCTGTTTCCATGCTGTACATCTCTATGACTCTATTCGGAATGTCCTTAAGATTGAAAGTTGAAGCATTTAGTCTGTGACTGTTCCTGGATCTGTATGAAAGAATTGCATGTTTACAAAGTGTAAATTACTCTAAATCATTGTTAAATCTATGAACGATCCATATACTTACAACAATAGCTCTAACATGCTTTACAAAAAAAAAATTACAACACAAAATGAGATAATGCAGCCTTTTCTGTCCCTGCTGAACTGTATTAAAGCCTTTTTCCTTAACATGTTTCCCTTAATGTTTGAAGAGCAGCTGGTAGTATAGTAATATCCCTGAACTAATAATCCAGAACCCCATGCTATATCTCTGGGGGCATGGGTTCAAATCCCACCACTGTACCTGATGAAATTTGAATTCAATTAATAAAATGTCAAATTACAACCTCGTCTTATTATTGATGACCATGCAACTATCTCAGGGATGGACAACAAATACTGGTCTTGTCAGCAATGGCCACATCACATGATTTTAAAATACTTGCTCGAAATTTCCAATTACTAATCCATTTTCAGGACTTTATTTGATTTAAAATGTTGACATTTCATCTCAGCCTACCTGCTTTGACTTACATTGTTTTTACTCCATTATCGGTTGTAGGTTTTTGTCTTTTTATCCAACCTTCCAACCTTTTTTGTTCAACTCGACAACCATTTAAAGATAACAGTTCTAAAATAAAATTCATTATTTGACTGAACACAGAATCTCACAAGTCGTTACTTTTCTTAGACAGCATTTTTTTGAAAAACTATCAAATTCATTACTGCCTGTTCCATCACTTATTTTCACAACAGTCTTACTATGTAGCCAAGGGTGGAGGAGGAAATCACGATCACCATTTCAATCATTACATATTTCACAAGTCATAAGTGTACACCCATGTAGTAGCTCATTTTGATTTTACTGAGGGAATGTGCTCAAATAATTCCACAGAACAAACTGCACAGTTGTTGACAAATTATTTTCACTTTTAAGGCTTTGGCCTAAAGCCAACAAACTGATAGACACTTTTATTCTTCTATTTGTTGGCCATGAGGGTCTGACAGTAAATGAATTCAACGAGCCTCAATAACATCACCATAAGTCCCTTCATTCAGCACAAAACTGTGGGAGACCAAATTAGGTAATCTACTTAGAACACAGAGAAATAGGTGGTGTGAAAAACAAAACTTAGCACTGGTTATGAAAGCCCTCTTTAACTACTGCACTTATACACAGGCAGAGCTAATAAGCTTTGCTCTGCATTCGTACCATCTGATCTAGAAATCGCTGATGCAGATGCAATGTGCAAATTTATCTCAATATTTAATGATCACACTTCAAAAACTGCAAATATAATTAATATCAGTGGGCGGAGTGAGATACATAATTAATTTTATTAAAAAATACAATGAAAATGCAGCATCCAGTAATTTCATTTCTACAAATGCACATACATAATCAATAATTTCATGTTAAAGGATATGACAAAAGTATACAAAAAAGCTCCATCATTGTTGCATAATGCTATTCTGTTACCATAACTGTATTCAATTTCTGCAAGACAAAACAAGAATCTCTTCTTGAACTGGTAAAATGGAATACAGTTTAAAGAAAAAGTGGTTCCAAAAATGGAATTTAAGTAGCATTTTAAAAAGTAGCATTCATCTTGCTGTAAAAGACTTAATATTCAATTAGAAATTTCCTGGTTTTATAGTTAAGCAATAAAAATTTACTTCCTATTGTCACATGAAACTGCATGGATCACCTGGCATTGACTGAAGCACTGGAAATGATAATGGCAAAACTGGCCCTGATCCCCGCAAAGTCCTCCTCAATGACATCTGGGGGCTACTGCCAAAATTGGGAGAGGTGTCTCACAGGCTAGTTAAGCAACAGCCTGACATAGTCATACTTATGGAATCATACCTTACAGTCAATGTCCTAGATACCACCTTCACCATACCTGGATATTACTAGTCCCAATGGTAGGACAGATCCAGCAGATGTGGCAGTACTGTGGTATACAGTCAGGAGTGAATTGCCTTGGGATTCCTCAACATAGACTCCAGCAAGTCTTAGGACATCAGGGTGAACACAGCCAAACCTCCTGCTGGTTAGCATGGACATTCTTCCCTCAGCTAATGAATCAGCATTCCTCTATATTGATAAACATATGTAGGAAGCACTGAATGTGGTAAGGGCACAGAACATGCTCTGGGTGAGAGACTTCAATCTCCACCACTAAGAGTGGTTTGGCAGCAGCTCTGCTGATCAAGCCAAACTTGACTGGTCCTAAAATACATAGCTGTTAGATTGGGGCTTCAATAGGTAGCAAGGAAACCAACAAGGACAAACATCATCCTCATCAATCCACCTGCTGCAGATGCAGCTGTCCACGACAGCATTGGTAAAAGTGACCACCACACAATCCTTTTGGAATTGAAGTCATGCCACCACATTGAGAATACCTTCCATCAAGTTGTGTGGCACAATCAACATGCTAAATCAGAAAGACTTTGAACAGACCTAGCAACTCAAGACTGAACATCCACGAGGTGCTGTAGCCCAAAGAGCCAGAATCATGCTCCAGCACAACCTGAAAACTGGTACGCCTGTACTCAATCATTATCATCAAACAAGGGGATCAATCCTGGTTCAATGAAAAGTGCAGGAAGACATGCCAGGAGCTGCACTAGGTATACCTAAAAATGAGCTGTCAACCTTTGTTCCAAACAGCATAAGTGGCAAGTGAGAGCTAAACGATCTCACAACCAACAGATCAGATCTCAGCCCTTTAATCCAAACAGCATAAGCAGCAAGTGAGAGCTAAACGATCTCACAATCAACAAATCAAATCTCAGCCCTGTAATCTTGCCATAATAGAGTTATGAAAGGTTGTGTACAATTAAACTCTGAGGAGGAAGCTCCACAAATATCCCCATTCTCAATGATGGAAGAGACCAGCTAAAGATAAGTTTGAAGCATTGGCAACAACCTTCAATCAGAAGTGCCAAGTGGATGATCCATCGTAGCTTCCTTCAGTGGTCCCCAGCATCACTGATACCAGCCTTCAAACAATTTGATTCACCCCATACGATATCAAGAAACAGTTGGTGGAACTGGCCACTGCAAAAGTCTATGGTCCCTAACAACATTTAGGCAATAGCATTGGAGACTTGCGCTCCAGAACTTGAGCACCTGTAGCCAAAGCTATAATACTGTCAATTACCTGGCAATTGTGAAAAATTGTCCAGCTATGTCCTGTACACAAAAAGACAAATTAATTCCAGCCAATATCAATCATCAGTAAAGTGATAAATTATGTCATCAGTGCTGTCAAGCAGCACTGCCTAAGAACAACCTGCTCACTGACGTGCTTCTGACCTTCTTAAAATCTTGGTTTAAAAATGGACAAGAGTTGAATTCCAGAGATGAAATAAGAATGATAAAGCTGCATTTGACTGAATGTGGAATTGAGTCCTAGCAAGACTGAAATCAATAGGAATTGGGGGTAAAGTCTCCATTGATTGGAGTCATAACAGGCACCGAGGAAGATAGCTGTGTTTGTTGAAGGACAGTCATCTCATCTCTGCAGGAGTTCCTAGATCCAACTGTCTTCAGTTACTTCATCAATGACATTCTTTCCATTATAAGGTCATAAGTGATGATGTTTGCTTTGTATTCAATGATTGCACTATATTCAGCATTATTGCGACGACTCAGATATTGAAGCAGTTCATGTATAAAAGCAAAAGACCTGGACAATATCAAGGTTACAAGTGACAAGTAACATTCACGCCAGACAAATGCCAGGTAATGACATCTCGAATAAGAGACAACTTGACTCCTTAATCTGAAATTAATTTGCTGTTCTTTCAGTGCCACTGAGTCAAAATCCTGGCATTCCCAACCTCTACAGCATCGTGGTGTAACAATATCAAATGGACTGCAGCAGTTCAAGAAGGCAGCTCGACATCTTCTCAAGGAAATCTAGGATGGGAAATAAATATTGGCCCATCAAGAACCTATATTCCAAAACTGAATATTTAAAAAATTGTTGACATGTTTCAATATGCCTGAGTTTCTTTGAGGGGCAACAAAAACTTTCTGGATTTCTACATGGTTCAACATCATTCTCTTTCTCTCTCATCCTCGAGGGAGTATTGGCTTTGATTTCCCTACTTTTCCCCATTGTGGGAACGTACTTGCAATGTGCATGGACCATTTCCTCTTTAAAGGTTAGTATGTTATAGCTTTTCCTGCCCATCTTTGATTTTAATTTACCTGGAACATATCCACCCTCACGGCCACCTCCAGTGTAGTATTCTTATTCTGTATTATTCCTTGTCCTATTTTTCCATAGCTAACCCAAACTATACAATACTATGATCACTGCTCTCTAAAATTCCTTGATTAACAATGTGGACTTTGGATTCTAGCCAAGTCTGCAACACGAAATATTGCAGCAAAAAAAGGGGTTAATAACTGCAAACCAAGTCTGCTGAACTTTTGCTATTTTGTTTTCTCTGCGCCTGACAACAAACATGGCAAAAAGCTACAATGCTGAGATGGATACTTGTTGGATTCATATTACATCAATCGAATGTGAAGCTAACTGAGTGGAGCAAAAGACATCACATGGTAAGTTCTCGATCACTGGTTGATTCAGCATTGATGGGCAAGCAACAAAAATAGAGACCAATATAAGGGTATAAACTCTGAAGCAAAGATAAGTGATAGTGAGAACCTAAGACCAACACGCAGGCGTCCTGGGTCAGGGACTCAGCGATGGGACAAAAAAATCCAAAAGCCGAGACTAAACAAGTAGTAGTCTATACAAGTTATAAATACTTGTATTGTGATTTACTCATTGATGTTACAATAAAATCATTGGTCAACTGGTGTGTTTTTCATCAGTTATACAAATTAAGGTTTAGGTTCCCTACAGTGATTAGATTCGCTACAGTATGGAAACAGGCCCTTCGGCCCAACAAGTCCACAGTTGCCCGAGACTGGAATCGAACCTGGGACCCTGGTGCTGTGAGGCAGCAGTGCTAACCACTGAGCCACCGAAACAAGGGATTGCACAGTATTAATCCAACTCATACCCAAAATCCTTTCTCACTGCCACAGAAACATAATAAACATAAAATTTCTTCTGAACACACTAAAACTCCCCTCAGATCACTTACACCGTCAAAATACTAGCCTGTATTAGGATACTATCAACTTTTCAATTTCTTTAACTTTCTTGCAAATTTGCTTTGTTATAACTCTCTCTTTATTTGGAAGTCTTTTGAACACACCCAGTAATCTAAATCTGAACCTCTATTATTTCTTAACTCTAATGAAATAGATGCAGTTCGTGATCTCATTCTCCTTAAATCACCATCCTGACTTGGAACCATACAGCCATTCCTTCACAGTTGCTGGGTGAAAATCCAGAAACTCTCTTTGTGATATTGAAAAAGGTAGTTTATCACCAACTTCTCAAGAGCAATTAGAAAGAGGCAATAAATGCTGCCCTTCCATATCCCAAGAAAGAATATTATATGAAGTATAGTATTATGATCCCAGCTGATGGTAATACTGGACATATCACATACCAGAATGAATCCTGATCTGATAGAAATAGTCCCCAAGTTTTATTTTGGTTACCGTGGTGGTCAGTCACTGATTGCATTCACACAAAATTATAATGCATTTTCAACAGAAGAACATGGGTTTATTACACAAATGAAGTGCTTAGGCAATTTGGAAAAATCCTACCTTAAGCAGCAAAGAGAAAAAGGTTTTTTTCAAAGACTCAACCCAAGTGATGTAGCACTCCTATCTTAAATCTTTAATTTATTACTTAACTGACGAGTTTGCAAAGGTTTCCTTTTGGACAATCTACATTTTAATAGATGGCACTCCCTCCAGAACTCCCTCCACTCCCCCAAAATAGACAAACATCAACTAACTCAATGACTTTTCCTATCTGAACTTTGAGCAAAGTCCTGTCTTACTTGAATTGCTGTAATATCTTCAGATTTTTTTCCAGCTTGGATAAGCCTGGAAACTGTCATAAACTAACTTCCCTCTGTTTTGAGTCGCTTCTTCTCAATCAAATCCTGACTGCAGATCTTGGTCATCTGTGCTTTTTTTGGCCATATAAATTGAACTTTGTAAACACCTCATCAAATAACTGTATCAGCACCTTGCTAGTCATTTAGTTTAAGGTGAATTCACTGTTCCTGATCTCATTTTCAAGAAACATACAAGTCACCTTCACAGAAATAAAACTAGAAATTATCTCTACTTAAGAATCCAAATTCCTAAATGATCTTCTAAACCTTTATCATAGTATCCAAAAACGATTATTACTCAGTCCTGTCCTTTGTTGAGCCAGGTCTCTATTATCACCATAGCATCATATTCTCATGTGGTTATTTGTGCCTGCATTTCACCAACCTTATTTACCTACATGCAGGCATTATAATCCTAATTTAGAGTTTAAAACAATAGCTTTTAATCTGACTCCATCTAATACTTTACTAGATTTTATTGTCATGCAACATGTTATCCCTCAGTCCCCCATGCACTTATTTTTAATCCTTCATAATCCTAGTTCCCATTACCCTGCCAATTTTTAAAAAATTTCCCTGAAAGCACAGCAAACTGCCTCACAAAGACATTGGTTCAGGCTCAATTTGGGCCTGTTTGACCAAACTCAGTCAGAACTAGTTTCAATGTACTGGAAATCTAAAGTCTCTCTTGCAGAAATGCACCAAATCTTTGTTATCCTATTTCTACATCTATCTGTGTATAACACAGGGAATAAGCCAGAAATCACTAGCTTTGGTGTTCTGTTTGCAAATCCCTTTCTTTGTTCTTGAAAATCTCCAGTTTATCCTTCTTACCTCATCCCTCAAATGCTGTTCAGCCAGGGACATCTTGCAGAGAGGCAATAAACCATCCTGGAATTAGACTTTTGTTCCTGAAATAATGAACGCCTCATCACAATGGCTTTCCAAACTTCCTCTGCTCTCTGTGCAGCAATCTGTTTGGTGGATTGAGAAAGCGGCCAGAAAATCAACTTTCAATGTCATGAAGCAAAAACTTGGTATCAAGCTTTGCTCAGAATTTTGAGGCTATCCTTTCAAGCATGGAGATCCATCAGCACTTCTGTCAGGTCAACCATGATGGTATCAAATGGTTGATTTCTCAGATTCCTTTAAAACTCAAGTGTACAATAGAAGACCAGCTTGCTCCCTCAAACACACCACCACTGTAGGTCCGCAACATCACAGATGCCAGTCTTCAACTTATTTAATTCACTCCATGTGATATCAGGAAATGCCTGAAAGCATTGTACTGAAGGCCTGTGTTGCAGAACTAGCTGTGAAGGTCAGTCATTCAATCCAGTGGCATCATTACAGGATTTTTTCGAGGTAGATATTTTTCTATTCAGCTTGATCAGAGATGTCATTACTCATTGTCGGAATACGTGTTACTTGAACCAGACCTCCAACCTTAGAGGTTGACTTACTACCACTGCAGCACAAGTGCCCTGATTCTTCAAGGCAGCTATTTTCTAATCAGTTTGTTCAGAGATGTAATTACACACCTCTGAAGCAAATGGGACACTACAAAAGCCCAAATTCATTACAGTATAAATTCTCTGTAAGATGCATTGCTGTGCTCTGAGGGCCCACACCAATCAGCGTGCCGACACTTGTCACAGCCTGTTCTCGAAGTCACAACTGCATACGGACTTCAGAGGTCTGCAAAGGAAAGCAAATTAGTGGGAACACTAATTTGCCTCTTGTCTCTTCAATGCCTGTGCGTCACCTACAAGACACGAGTCAGAATATGATACAATAATTTCCAATGATCTGGTGGCACAGCTCCAACAGTACTCAGGAAACTTAACACTATCTATGACAATGTAGTCCAATTGATTAGCACCCATCCACCACCAAAACAGTGGCAGGAATGTGTATCACCTCCACGGTGCACTGCAGCAAAACTCATGAGGGCTCCTCAGATAGCAGTTTGCAAACTTGTGACCTTTTACCACAAGGGCAGCATAAACATGGGAACATACCACCTGCACGCCCCCCTCCAAGCAGATTTAGAACTACATGCTGTTCCTTCACTATTGCTGGGTCAAAATCCTGAAACTTCCTTTCTAAAAGCACAGCAAACACAACTATATCCCCAGGACCGCAAGGGTTCGGGATGGCAAGCCACCATCACCATCTCAAGGGTAAATCAGGATGGAGCTGAAACTTTATTGCTGGAACAGCACAGCAGGTCAGGCAGCATCTAGGGAACAGAAGATTCGACGTTTCGGGCACATGCCCTTCTTCAGGAATAAAGTTTCAGCTTTGATCTCCAGCGTCTGCAGACCTCACTTTCTCCTTAAATCAGGATGGATAATAAATGCAGGCCGAGACAGAAAATAACATCTCATCGGCAAAATTTTAAAAAAGACAGCATATTACAATACTTAAAAGGGGATTACAAGGTGCCCATTCCTCAAAAGGTTACTCAGAACCTTGGGAGTGAAAGATGTAGCAATGCTTCCATGGAGCACAAATCTATTGCTCTATCTCAGAAAGACATTCATTTATACTTCCCCTTCCACTCTGACAGTGCAGTTTGTTGTTGTCTGTCAGGCAAATGGCCCAGGACTGCTGCTGCCCATTCCAAGATGTTAGAATTTGCAACTAGACCATCAAGGTTCAACTATGTTGTTATCCAAGGCTATCTTCAACTGAATGGCAGTAGCCTTACACCAGCCATACTGCAACTTCAGGGAAAGCACTGCCTTACAGCACTAGGACAGGCAAATGCACAGAAGTTAGAAGTTGTTGCAGATTTCATTGAAAACATATGAATTAGGAGGAGTGGGTTATTAGGTCCTTTGAGTCCACTCTGCCATTCAATAAGATCAGACTGTAATTTCAATTCTACTTTCCGGACATTCCTCCAGGACAATGTGGGATCGTCTTCAAATAACAACCGAAATCAATGAGTGGCAAAATCAGTGAGTGAGTATTTTATTCGGCAACTGCAAGTTCAAGATGGAAATTGAATCCCGAAATACAGTTCTTACATGTATTACAATTCTATTACAATGATGTTACATTGTTTTAACTATAGTACATAAAGGTTGAAGGGTTTCTGTCCTGGGAGACAGGAGATGGGTTAAAACATGGGTGCTACTCCTGATAGGATTCAGAGTGTCTGTCCACTCTGCTTGCAAAATTAAGAGGTGTTAGTCCTTTTGTCTTTTATGTTAATACATATTAGTAAAAAAATACTAGGCATATATGCTCTTATTAAGTTAGAAATTGAACCTGTATTTAAAAGAATAAATGATATTAAACTGGTTACTGCAGCTGGGTTGTGAGGTTTGTTTACTATTTGTTGGTGAGTTTCATTCATTCATTCACGTATTTTCACATAAGCACTGTTTTGACCGTCAGTTTCTGAAAGAGATGACAACCCAATTAAAAGGTACTTAGACCATAAGACATAGCGGCAGAACTTAGGCCATTCAGCCTATTGAGTCTGGTCCACTATTCAATTATGGTTGATAAGTTTCTCACCCCATTCTTCCGCTTTCTCCCCATAACCCTAGATCCTGTTGATACTCAAGAACCTATATATCTCAGTCTTAAATATAGTCAATAACCTGGCCTCCACAGCCTTCTGTGGCAATGAATTCCACAGATTCACCACTCTCTGACTGAAGAGGTTTCTCTTTATCACTGATCTAAAGGTCTCCCCCGTACTCTAAGGCTATACCCTTGAGTTCTAATCTCTCCTACCAATGGAAACATCTTCCCAACATCTATATTGTCCAGTGAATTCAATTCAATGTATGTTTCAATTACATCTCCTCTCATCCTTCTAAACTCCATTGAGTATAAACCCAGAGTCCTCAAACGTTCCGCATATATTAAGCTTTTCATTCCTGGGACCGTTCTCATGAACCCACTCTGAACATGCTCTTGGGCCAGTACATCCTTCCTGAGATATGGGACCCAAAACTGCGCATAATACTCCAAACATGGCCTGACCAAGAGCCTCAGAAGTACATACCTGCTTTTATATTCAAGTGCTCTCAAAATAAATGCCTTTCTAACTACTGACTCAACCTGCAAGTTTACCTTGAGAATCCTGGACTAGAACTTCCAAGTCTCTTTGCACTTCAAACTTCTGAATTTTCTCCCCATTTAGAAAATAGTCCATTCCTTAATTCTTCCTACCAAAGTGCATGACCTCACACTTTCCCACATTATACTCCATCTGCCACTTCTTTGCCCACTCTCCTAACCTGTCCAAATCCTTCTGCAGCTTCTCTACTTTCTCAATGTTATCTGTCTCTACTTACCTTTATATCGTCTACAAACTTAGCCAGAATGCCCTCAGTTCCTTCATTTAGATTGTTAATATATAAAGTGAAAAGTTGTGGTCCCCAACACTGAGCCCTGCAGAACACTTGTCATTCACAGCCATCTTGAGAACGACCCTTTTATTCCCATTCAGCTTTCTGCCAGACAGCCAAGCATCTATCCATGCTAGCACCTTGCCTCTGACACCATGGGTCATTATCTTACTCAGCAGCCTCCTGTGCAGCACCTTGTCAAAGGCCTCCTTGAAGTCCAGGTAGATATATCCATTGCTTCTCCTTGATCAATCTGCTCATTACTCCCTCAAAGAATTCTAGCAGCTTTGTTCGCATGACCTCCTCTTGATGACATTATGCTGACTTTGCCCTATTTTACCATACATTTCCAAGTATTCAGACATTTCATCCTCCACAACAGATTCCAGGATCTCACCCACAACCAAGGTTAGGCTAATCGGCCTGTAATTTTCCATCTTTTGCTTTACTCCCTTTTTAAACAGGGGAGTCATGCTAGCGATTTTCCAGTCCTCTGGAATCCTCCTTCATTGTAGTGGTTCCTGAAAGATCACCACTAATGCCTCCACTATCTCTTCAGTGTAGTCCAGCTGGTCAAGATGATTTATCCACCTTAAGGCTTTTCAGTCTTTCTAGCACTTTCTCCTTGGTGAAGACCACTATACTCAGCTCTCAAATTTTTGAGATATTACTTGTGTCTTCCACAGTGAAGACCAACACAAAGTAATTATTCAGGTCCTCAGCCATTTCCTTGTTTCCCACTATCTCTCCAATGTCATTTTCCAGTGGCCCAATGTCTACTTTTGCCTCTCTTTTGCCCTTTATATAGCTGAAGAAACTCTTACAGTCTTCCTTTATATTACGAACAAGCTTACCCTCATAGTTAATCTTCTCCCTCCTTATTTTTTCTTTGGTGTCCTCTTTTTATCTTTGTAAGTTTCCCAATCCTCTGGTTTCCCACTGCCCCTTGCCACATCATATGCTCTCTTTTTTGCTTTTATGCTGTCCTTGACTTCCCTAGTCAGTCATGGTTGCCTCATCCTCCCTGTACCATGCTTCTTTTTCCTCTGGATGAATCTCTGCCGTGTCTCCTGAATTACTCCCAAAAACCCCTGCCATTACTATTCTACTGTCTTTCCTCCTATGTTCCTCCTCCAGTCAATTCTACCCATGCCTTTACAGTTGCCTTTATTCAGCTGTAAAACCGTTACCTCTGATTCAATCTTCTCACTCTCAAATTGCAGTCAACACAGTCATATTATGATCACTGCCTCCTGAGGGTTCTTTCACTTTAAGCTCCCTTATCAAGTTTGCCTCATTGTACAACACTAAAGCCAACAGTGCCACTTCCCTGGTGGGCTCCATCACAAGCTGCTCCAAAAAGTCATCTTGCAGACATTCCACAAATTCCTTTTCTACCAATCCATGACTAATCTGATTTTCCCAATCCACCTACATATTAAAGTCCCCATGGTCACTGTAACTTTGCCTTTCCTACACGTTTTCTATTTCCTTGTGGATCCTGTGCCCTAGCTCCTGGGCTACTACTTGGAAGCCTGTACAAAACTCCAACTATAGTATTTTTACCTTTGTCGTTCCTTAATTCTACCCGTACAGATGCTGCTCCATCTGACCCTACTATCGATTTAATTTCATTTCATTTCATTAATAAGTCAACCCACCCCCTCTGCCCATCTGCAAGTCTTTTCGATAGGATATATGTCCTTGAATATTCAGTTCCCAATCCAGTCCCCTTGCAGTCACATCTCCCTGATGCCCACCGCATCATACCTACCAATTTTGATCTACGCCACAAGCTCATTTACCTTATTCCTTATATATTGCATGCATTCAGATGTAACACTTTCAATCCTGCATTAACTGTCCCTTTTCTCATCGTCATTTGTTTGTCCAGTGTGCTTGAAGTTTTCTTGTTAACCCTTTCCAGACAATCTCTCCAATTTGTGTCTGTGTTGGAGATTTTAATTCAGGTTTTCTAATTTTCCCAAAAAGTACATATGAATTGGAGAAACTGTTTGATGTTCTGTAATCTATTCAGATCTGGGAGATGGCTGGTAATGGCTGATATCAGAATGTTTAGTGGAAACTTGATGGGAATGATATTGTTTATGATATTGATACCTTTTGATGTAGAAATAGGCCTGATAAGGGTTTAAGGTGAATGGGTTGAAAGGGATGTTTTAACTTTAGTCTATATTGTAACAATAAAATATACTACAAAATGCGATTTTATATACGAATGAATGAAACGTTACTATAGTAAATAATGGGTTAGTAAAGAGGTATGAACGAATGAACAGGAACCTGGTATTAATGAATATAGCAAGCTGGTGATTGAGTTAGTAAAAATAACCTAAAACACAGTATTTCACAACGTCCTCACTAAAGAAAAGTCATTTATAGAGGAACCTCGATTAACCAAAGGACACAGGCAGGCAGTATTTCATTTGGTTAATCGAATTCTGGATAATCGAAAGCCGGATAACACAGTTTCGCCAAGCATCAGGACCTTGCGATCTTGCCGGATAATCTGATATTCGGATAATCAAATGCCAGATAATCAAGGTTTCGTGTATATTTTACAAGACAGCTTGGCTGTGCACATGTGCATGGGTTATGCAATTAAGTCACTGAAAACACAGTAAGGAAACAGCCCTAAAGATTCACCATCTACCCTTTGTTTGCCATAGTGGTAAAAGTACAGCTAAGAGAAGAGATGGTCACAGAATGAAGGCATGAACACTGTTGGTTACAGCGTACTGGCTTGGATGATTTTCTTCATACATTCACTCAGCAGCTGGACAAACAACATCACCACCTAATTGCTTTTCATACATGCAACACCTTCTGCTAACATGACACCTGATATGACTTATCCCAAAAGTGTGTGCATGAGCTGCAGACATCATTTTGGACAAAATGCACCTATAATGCTTGAACCAAGGGTGCTCTGATTCCAAATTCACACCGAACAATGCAACCTATTCATCTTTGAATTTCCTCAGAAATAGCTAAACTGTGGTCACAACTAACAGAAACTACCCAACTATCTGCTGTATTGTCTCACTCATCTCACCTTCCCAGCCAAACCTCCCTTCAAACTTCACCTATCCTCGCGGCACAGTGGCTCATAGGTTAGCACTGCTGCCTCACAGTACCAGGGACCATTCGGTGACTTTGTGTGGAGTTTGTGTATTCTTCCTGTGTCGGCATAGGTTTTCTCCCATAATCCAAATATGTGTAGGTTAGGAGGACTGGCCGTGGTAACTGCGAGGTTATGGAGATAAGGTGGGTCTGGATGGATTAGCCATGATAACCATGGGGTTACAAGAATAAGATGGGTCTGGGTGATATGCTCTTCACAGGGTCAGTGTGGATTCAATGGGCTGAACAGCCTGCTTCCATACTGTAGGGATACTATGATAGACCTAAACTGCACATACATTTTTAATTTTTCTCATGTTTCCTCCATAGCCTAAGCCTATCCTTTATCTCTTCCACACGAACTTCATTCTTTCTCCACATTCTGCTGACCACTCAGTTTGCCATCCTCGTCTCCATGCAGGATGACATTGCAATGTGTTCTCTCAGCTCTGGTACTTTGCTATTCTTTCAAATCGAAAGCCACACTGCCCCTCCCTCAACTGGACAGTTCCCACTAATGGGAAAGTGTTATTCATTTGTTTTTGCAGTTTAAGGCAAACAACTTGTTTTGTGAAGGAACATTTTCAATACATGATCACTACAATCTCTACATGGTCAAGTGACCTTTGTAAATCAACATTAAACGGGTTTAATGGGGTAAGTAATGTTATTGAATGTATCCCTCATGTAATAAGAGCCGATACTTTATGCGAATAAAAGAATTTAAATATTTTTTATTTGACACATTAGTTTCTCCTCTGCAAGTAATTCAGAAACTGTCAAATATTCAGGTATTAGCTCTCTAGATAATGTTCAAATGAAAAAGCTGCTTACTACAAATTAATTATGCAGTTGTTTTCACAGTTATGTCAATGTAGTTTGTAATCTCAGCAGTGCAGCTACAACCATTACACTATGCTATATTTATACGGTAGTTTAAAAATCTTCAGGTACAATACATACAAAATCTGGGAATGGGCCAGATCTGCACCATGTACAACAGAGAGTGTGCCTCCCACATGACGACCAGGTTTCTAACCGCAATGGAGAGGGAGCAGAACTCCCAAAAGCCCAGCTTCTGCTTTACCTTGGCGATGCTCTCCTCTCCAGATTTTGCACACACTCAGCCCCGCCAAACCATATTCCCAGCATCTTCAGGTAATTTTCCTGATGGTGAAGGGTATAAAGGACCAGTCAGCCGAGTTCCCAAAGAGCATGACCTCGCCCTTGTCTCAATTTACCTTGGTACCTGAAGCCAGTTCGAACTGGTCGCAGATGTTCATGAATCTGTGCAATGACAGTGGATCCAAACAGAAAACAGCGGTCTCATCCATGTACAGTGAGGCTTTGACCTGCACTGCTAGAATAATCATCCCTCTTTTCTAAGGACTTGGGGCATTCATCAGTTCACTCAAAGATAATGGCTGGTCCAGCCTCTTCTGTGTGTTGTCATCTAAAACCTCTGTGACAGAGGACAGAAATGCAGTCACCCAAGCCACCTTCCACTTCATTTGAAGGTCTAAGATGGACTGTTTCAATAGGGACACAACATACTAAATTCTGAATAAGTGGGGAAAGAAATCATCCAATGCTGCCCTCATCCTCATGACCACCTTTGTGAGTGGCTGCATCAAGCTGCGCATAGACCCTCAGTATGCGAACACCAAGTGTCACTATACTGGGGTTCTACCTATCCCGGTGTTGCAAAGGATGGATCTGGCATCATCGCCATGGAATGCTTGAAGTAATTAAACCTTTCTTTATCACCTGCCCTTTGTGGAGAAGATAGAAAGATTGTGGAAAGATTGCCAAAGAAAAACACCTTTGACCACAAGTCCATCAGGAAGTAGTCAGCTCGTAGCATCCTTGATACCCTGCGAGAAAAGGAGAGAGTGGATGATGTTGAGCTGTTCCTTGATTACACGGTCATGGTCATTTGGCAGAATGCCTCATCACCAGAACTTTCCAACAAACACCAAGACATCGGAGTCTCTGGGGTGGGTGGGGTAGAGACTGTCACACATCTCCTTCTGGAATATGCCTTTGCAAAAGTAAGTCTGGAGAAAAATGCTGCGGTTTTTGATGAGCAGCTCTGTGATGCAGAACTCTGTGTCTGTTTCCCAGGACGCACACTGAAACAAACATCGACTGTGCCTGGAGGACCATCAACTCGGTAAAACACACTCTTTGGTCTGCCTGAAACTTGTTGGTCTTCCAGAACAAGGAGCTGACCTCAGCCGAGTGTTGCATTCCAAGGTCCTGGCCAACATGCTGTGGGTGCACTAAATCTTGAGGCTGCTGCCAGCAAAGCGCAGTGGGCAAAATAAGCCATCATCTGAGGTCTTTCTGCCAAGGTTCAGTTATCAAACTTGCTCCAGTACCTCAAATGCATCTAAATATAGTCTTGAACAAATAACAAATGTCTTGGGTTTGTTTGCTGGAGAGAATTAAACTTCAACTTTTGTTTGTTTGATTCTTCATACACTTCTGTATAGGACTGAACTGCTTTAGTGCCTACATATATTGTCACTTTTTTTTACATGAAAAAAATCCAATGAAAAGTTTTATAACTATGCATGTATATAACAGCATTTTTATGAATAAAGTATTAATTTTAAAAAAGACATACAAAATCTAGGCTAATATGTTGAACTGGTGTATTGTGACCATATCTCATGTTTAGTTGGTAGTCTGGGTTAAGTCAATTTTTCTGATTACCTCGACATCAGTGCTAATGACAAATTGTATTTCCTTCAACAAATATGACAAAATTCTACTTTCCAATCAGAAACATGCGAATTTGATACTTTGTGAGACACCATCTACCCAGAACACATAATGTATGAACTTATTAGAACTGGGAAAATATTAGGCTTTTGGACTCCTTTACTGAGGAACTATACAATGTGACACCACACAAATTCTATATAGTATATCAACACACTATTACGAATTTGTCACATCTTATTAAATTGAACAAAAACAAAGCACAAATAGTTCTCACCTCAATCATATAGGTCTGGTCCTGTTTGATTACATCTCCACTGCGTAAAATCCTATTAATTATGAACTCTCCATCTCCTGGCGGCCCACTCTCTGCCCTAATTTTATCATCCTGTTCCTGATGTTTAGTTGTGACATATCCCACTTGCTCCTCTGGTTTGCTTGCTACTTTTTTCTTTTTCTTTTGTTTTCTTCCCGGAAGATTGGCCTGGGCTTTCCGTTGTCGAAATTGGGCAAGCTAAAAATAGAAAAATTGATCATAACTTTTCAGATTATCAAAATCTTTAATAGTGATACAAGATCTTACACTTTTCTTCCCACAAACAGAAATTAAAACATTATGGTAAATTATGACAATTAATCCTATTGAAATTCCCTCATGCCTGGAATACACATTGTATAGTGTAGTTCCTGTTTGGAAAAGATGTTGCAAAAAAGTTCTATATTACAGATTACGTTCTATTTAATTTCCAATAGTAATGATTTTGTTACATGCATCACGTTTCTGCACAATGGTTAGAATGTACAAGGTTAAGGGCTGATTTGACCAAGGCATTTTAACATGCCTTGGTTAGTGGAGAGAAACATGCCCCTACTGGTAGATGACTTTAAGAAAATAAGACTTGGTTTGAAAAAATGTAGTCAGTTCCAGGTATCCCCATAACTCTGCAAATTCCTTCAAATATCTTATCCATTTCCTTTTGACATCATGGAGTTTGGAAATAGTTTGGAACTCCAATTAAAAAAGAGTAGATGCTAGCTCAATTAAAAAATGCTAAATCAGACGTAGATACATGCTCGACATTAATGGAAAAGGATATTGAGCCAAAGCATGTGCAGTAAAGTTAAGGTAGAGATTAGCCATGATCTCACTGATTAGTAGAACAGGCACGGAAGGCATAATGGTCTATTCCTGATCCTACATTCCCATAATCTAATCCAGTATGAAACAGTGATTTGGTTATGTAAATTTGGACTCCAGCAAGACATCATTCCCTTAACAAACTTTACACTCCCTTTTTCAAAGCCTTTCCATTCTCAAAAGAAAAAAAAATAAACAACAATAATAGTATTATGATAGATTCAGAATGACTTCCAACCCAGGATAATGCTGAGAGTAACATCTGGGAATATATTTTCTATGTAATATAAGCATATATATGGAGCAAGTTGTAAACATAATAGATATAAAAGCAAAATGCTACAGATTCTGAAAACTGGGGAACAAAACAGGAAAATCTGGAGAAACTCAGCAGGTCTGACAGCATCTGCAAAGAGAGAAACAGAGTTAACATGTCACATGAGTTACACATTTGCTAAAAGGCTACAGAGGATTCCAATACATAAATTCATCACTGTTATGAAATTCACAGGACTATGTGCACCATGATCTTCGACTGAAAGAATGCATGGATACGCTTGGAACATATGTGCAGGCAGCATCTGATGGTGTAATGCTGGACAAAGAACTTCTTAAAAAATTATACGACTCTTCCACAGGATATATTCCTTGAGTAAAAAGCTTAGTTAATGTGCAAAATCATTACATCACAACATTTGGGAACTGCTGACTCTGATCCAGTTTCTCACATCAGTTCTGAAGAATTATGTCAGACTTGAAATGGCAACTCTGACTAAATGTTAACTCTGATTCAGTATTCAGCTTCTTGTTCACCAATTAGATATGATTTCAAAGATACTAATCAGATAGAATAAGGTTTGTTAATTAGGATTAGGGTAACATTTTTCTAGATATTGTCCAATTCCGTACAGTTTATGAATCAATTTTAGAGATGGTATGTTGAGCTTTATTACTCAATCGAGTAGATGCATCAAGCTAAAATAAATGTGGAAATGTGGAAACATGGAAACACAGACTTCAAAATACTTGCATCCAATCTGGAAAACAAAACTCAAAAGTTGTCCTCCATGTCAAGAAATATACTCATTTTCATAACTATCATAACTTTCGTAAATATGCCACTGGCTAAGTGAAAGAATTCTACTTTGCTACAAACCAAGGCTTTAAAGATTTGCTTCATCCTTTGAGTAAGCAGCAGCATAATGAGTAAAACATTACCTCACAACACATTTGGCGACTGCTGATTCTGATCAGCTCCAGGTCATCACTGCAGAAGTTTTTCACAATAGCATCCTAGGTCCAACACAGCTTCATCGATGACTTCCACTCAATCATAAATCCTGAAATTTGTGGGACCACTTTCATCGCACAGACTGCAGTAGTCTAAAAATGCCCATCATTACCTCCTCAACAGCAGCTATCGGCGGGCAATAAATTACAATTTGATAATGACAGCCATATCACAGAAACAAATAAAGTTACTTTGTGTTTTCATACTTAATCAACATGCTATATTAATTTGGATTATTTTAATTCAACTCGTACTCCGTTTTCCCCAACTTCTACTGCAGCTATGCCAAACTTCAAGGTTGTCTTTTTCACTTGTCCACTTGTCACTCAGCAAGCTTACAAATGAGCATAACTTAAACAAAAGACACTTTGTGAAAGTGCATTGAACTATGTGAGAACGCAATAAGATGTTTTATATATATTAGATTAGATTAGATTAGATTAGATTACTTACAGTGTGGAAACAGGCCCTTCGGCCCAACAAGTCCACACCGACCCGCCGAAGCGCAACCCACCCAGACCCATTCCCCTACATTTACCTCTTCACCTAACACTACGGCAATTTAGCATGGCCAATTCACCTAACCTGCACATTTTTGGATTGTGGGAGGAAACCGGAGCACCCGGAGGAAACCCACGCAGACACGGGGAGAATGCGTATATCATAGGTTATTCTTGAAGACAAAGATACTACTGTATTAATCACATTTAATCAGCCTGTAACCAGATAATAAACTGTTTCCCTGTGACATTTCCCTAAAACATTTTCAGTACATCAATAAATACAGGAAATTATGCCTACTGAATGCTGAAGTGCTCAATTCCACAAACTTTAGCACACTCAGAAATAAAGATGTCATTACTTACACAGGACACACATAATCTTGTAATTTCTTGGGCAAAATAGGTGCTAATAATTAAATTATTTGGCTAACAGTCAAGCGTGTGGTGCTGGAAAAGCTCAGCAGGTCAGGCAGCATCAGAGAAGCTGAAGAATCGATGTTTCGGACAAAAGCCCGAAACATCAGGAATATGCTTTTGCCTTTCGCCTATTTGGCTAACAGTTCAAATATTCTAACATGCCTTCATTAAAGAATGAATTCTGTTGATGGGATTACTAACTAAACACCACTAAATTCGAAATCTGAAAAAAGTAACAATTATATACTTTAGAAATGTTTGTTAAACTTCTGCAACCTTGTTACTGTCAAGTAACTTTTGCTCCAGGCTTCGTAAGATGTATTATCTTAAATGTACTTCAAGATGTTAGAATGTATGTACAGTATTGCATTGAGCTGTCATTACGAATAGCTACATCTAGTGCAGTACGTACAACATAAACAAATCGCTTTCATTTTCAAGTAAAATCTTTAAAGAACTTTCATAAATACACTTTTAAAAATAATAATCTCCGTTTAATTTCTCCTGTACAATCTGTCGTTTGACACGTCCTTCTGGCAAATATCTTTGTACTGATTCTGATTAGCCGTTTAATTCAACATACAACAAAGCCCTGGACCGTGCTATAGGCCCTCCTGTCACCTTGTGTAAACAATAAAAGCAACAAAAAGGCCTACAATCCTCTGCAGTTGGCTAAAGCCTGCGGATCCAATTAGAAAGCTCAGAGACATAACAGCTCATCCCTCTGCACCTGGAGACGGGGCCATGGACCGGCACCATACAGGCAGAAAATTACAGAGCAGCGCCGGTCTCCTTCCCTCCCTCATCCCGCCTCTAATGTTCGCCGCCGCTGCCGAGCAAGTGAGGCACTCTTACCTTGGCTTTGCCGGCCTCCAGTTTCTTCTGTCTCTCCTCGTCTTCCATGACTGCGTGTGTGAGTGAAAGAGAGAGAGGGAGGGAGGGAGCACAGCTCAGTCAGTGACACGTTAGCAGCACCCGCCGACACCACCGCTCGAGGCAACACCCCCCACTGCGCATGACAGACTCACGGCCAGCCAGCAATCCCTCACGAAGGGAGGGAGGAAGAGAGGGAAGAAGAGGGAAAGGGAGTCGGGGATGGGAGAAGAGAAAGGAGGGAGGGTGGAGAGTGACCTTCAGGTTAAACCACGATCAATCCTCTCTCTCTGATAAGAGAATAGCCATATGATCTGATAAGACCTATGGTGACTTGATTACTGAAGGTATGCAAGATTATCAGGGATATGCAGGAACTTAAAGGTAGAATCTATCTACCTCTGCCTTAAAAATTTTTTAAAGATTCTGCATCCATCGTGTTTCTCTCAAATTTATTTGAGAGAAAGTATGTTTCTTCATCTCTCTAATAAATATGTAACCCCTTATTTTTGAACCGTGATGCCTAGTCCCAGAATAGGACATTCATCTGGTCAAGTCCGTTCAGGATCTTAAATATTTCAATTAAGAGTAAATTGACTGTTCTAAACCCCAAAGGATATAAGCATGCACTGTCTAGTCTTTCCTCATAAGGCAATCTTCTCATTCTAGGATTACTGGAATTAGTGTTTTATGATACAGGTAGACATGTATATCTACAGTGGTTTCTGTTTCACACGCATGATTAAGTACAGAATGTTGTTCTATGATGCAGAAAAGTCAAAAATCCAGAAATGATTTGGTCCCAAGCATTTTGGCCTGCAGGATATCAAGTGGCTTACATACAAATGAATGACAACAATTATTAAATTCATTAAAACAGGTAGACAAGAGTTTTATTTATTTCTTCAACAGTTTCATAACAATAGGGATAGAAATGTATAGAATGGAAACACACCCTTTGGTCCAACTCTTCCATGCCAACCAGATATGCCAACCTAATCTAGTCCCTCTTGCCAGCACCCAGCCCATATCCCTCCGAACTCTTTCCTTCCAATTCATATACCCATCCAGATGCACTTACTCTGGCAGCTCATTCCATACATGAACCACCCTCTGTGTGAAATTATTGCCCCTAGGTCTCTTTTAGATCTTTCCCCTCTCACCGTAAACCTATGCCCTCTAGTTCTAGACTCTCCCACCCCAGTGAAAAGACCTTGTCTATTTACCCTATCCAGGCCCTTCATAATTTTATTAACCTCTATAACGTCACCCCTCAGCCTCCGACGCTATAGGGAAAGCAGCCCCAGGGTATTCAATCTGGACAATAGGGAATTACAGCGAAAAAGAGAAGGGTTTTCCATTTTTAGAATTATATTTCCATAAATTAATCTCAAACTGTGTAATGAAGTTGTTTCTGTAACAGAAATGTTTGTGACGTTCAGGATATCATGGATGAATATGAAATGAACTGAACTTTAATCATATCCCATTATAATAATCTGAACGGAAAAGCTATCAAAAGGTGACCAGATACTTTACTTCAAAGGGGAAATAAGCAAAAAGAGGGGAATGCACTTTCACTTTAAATTGATCCTGATAATAGTTGTTACACTCTTAGGACACCAGCCACGACACCCACCACCAAGGTTTTGCTGGATCAGATGAGTCCCCTTGCCAGTGGGTTTGCTGGCAAGGAGGGCCATAATATCGTCCAGTTGTGAATCTTGTCCCATATTTGTCCACCCCTTACCTGGTTACAATTTTACAGGAGGCAGACAAGGTCTAAGGTGGCATGCCTGCCCCCACCCAAATGACTAGGAGAAAGTGAGGACTGCAGATGCTTGAGATCAGAGTCGAGAGTCTGGTGTTGGAAAAGCACAGCTGGTCAGGCAGCATCCAAGGAGTAAGAGAATCAATGTTTCGGCATAAGCCCTTCATCAGGAATTCTCCTGCTCCTCAGATGCTGCCTGACCGGTTGTGCTTTTCCAGCACCACACTCTCAACCCCCACCCAAATGACATCTATAAGTGGCCAATTAACAGGCAAGTTAAGGCCATTTTCAGGCCAGAGTGAGGAGGTCAAGGAGGAAAGAGCACAGCACGTTAGCCTGCTCACACTAAATGCACAGTCTGATAAGTGGCATGTTATAGAGCATTTATAATTGTTTGCTGTATCAGAGACTTTCACAGAATATAGAACAGTACAGCACAGCACAGGCCCTTCAGCCCTCGATGTTGTGCCGACTCCTACTCTTAAGATTTAATTAACCTTCATACCCTTACATTTTACTATCATCCGTGTGCCTATCTAAGAGTCATTTAAATGTTCCTAATGTATCTGACTCTACTACCACTGCTAGCAGGGCATTCCACGCATTGATCACTCTGTGTAATGAACCTACCTCTGACATCTCCCCTCAACTTTCCTCCAATCATATTAAAATTATGCCCCCTCGTGACAGCCATTCCCGCCTGTGAAAAACTCTCTGGCTATCCATTCTATCTATGCCTCACATCATCTTGTACACTTCTATTAAGTCACCTCTCATCCTTCTTCGCTCCAATGAGAAAAGCCTCAACCTTTCTTCATAAGACATGCCCTCCAGTCCAGGCAGCACCCTAGTAAAAATGACACCTGTAAGTGGCCAATTAACAGACAAGTAAAGGCCATTTGCTGCTTAATTTCCAGGCCAGAGGCAGGAGACAAGGACGGAGGAGCACAGCACATTAGCACATTTTGACAATGAGAATTGAAGTTACACAGCTAATTCTCCTCTGATTGGTTATTCTCTGTAGGCACTGTTTCACAAAAGTTTAATATTAGCAATTAACTAGAAAATAGTGACAAGGGTTGTTTGCTTTTTATCATCTTGCTATCATGCTAAGAGATATTTAGATTTGCCATTTACAACACCTTACGTCGGTGCTGTGTCCCCACTAACTCATGCCAAAATTAATAAACTTAACATTCACAAGTCTGCATGCCTTTATATGATGAGACCGGGCTTTCCAGTTGCCTCTAAAAAAAAATCAACCATAAGTTGATTGATTAAAATGCCTGAGTTTCCACTAGTAATAAGATGAATCAGAGTTCCCAGTGAGAGTTGGGCCACAATACTTTCTGGCTTTGATGAGCTGTGAAGCTAAACTTGGTTTTATCTTCTTTACTTAAATTAAATTCCATTTAACTGGATGTCCTATTTTTAACTTAATTTTCAACTCTGTAAAGTAATGCAACTACCTTTATTCTTCTGTTCTATCCAAAATTTGTACCTAGGTACCTGTATTTAAGATGTCGCCAGAAGAGGTAGACGTTGTAAAAGCTTTTCACTGTACTCCTACAATGGAGTACACATGACAATAAAAGATATTCTATTCTATTCTGTTTTATTCTAATTAGCTTGAAGGTGAATTATTGAAGCCAAGATCCAGAGGATGGAAGTCAGATAGGAGACATTTTGAGCTATTTCACAATATCTGTTTGCTAATTTTGGCTAAAGTTAGTGTGCTTCACAACTGAATTGAAGATAATTTCATTACTTTAAAAATTATATACTTTACAGTTGTTTCATAATAGTTTTTTTCATTAAGACAAATATACTCGAATCAATAAAAGTTTGCAAAATAAACTAACTTTCCCCATTTTGAATATTTTTTATTTTACAAATTAAGGTGCCTTCTTTAAAAACTGAAAGTGCCAGAGAAACTTGACAGATCTGGCTGCATCTGTGGAGATAGAAGTGTTTCACAACCAATGTGACTCTTACTTCAGAACTTTATTCTCTCGTCACAGTAAGTGCTGAGTTTCTCCAGCACTTTGTTTTTATTTCTGATCTCCAGCCTCTTTCAGTACTTCGCTTTTATTTAGGTAGCTTACTCATTTGGGCTTGAAAAGAGGCTAAGGTTAGGATGACTTTACAGCTTATTTTACAAACATAACTTGCACAGAGTTAAAAATGATCCAGGATTTCAATTCGAGGAGATGGAATCAGGCAGTGGAACAGCTGTACCCAAAAATACATATATGCAATTCTTAACATAGTATCTTCCGCTATGGAACTCTGATGTGCAAATATAAAATGGTTGTAACATTTCAAAATTTGTTTCATGAATAAAATTGAAACTTTACATGAATTATTGAGTTTTGTGACGGGTTACAATTTCATCAGGGTCACCACTACAAAAGCTTTCATACCTGGAGACAACAGGTGACAGAGTTAAAGTATCACATAATGTACAATAATGATTGAACAGTAAATGTTTTAAGTTGAATTTGTAAAATTTTGCTGCTTAACCAATCATTTAATTCAAGAATAAAATACCAGCCTTTGCAAATGAATGATGTCAGTTAGAAGGAAGAAATATTGGAAAAATATTTTTGTGCTCATCAATCTGTTCAACCATGGTGAAACAGTAGGAATTATATGAAGACACTCTCTCAAGTGTCCAATAAGTTTAAAAAGTACAGTACATTACCAACATCACTGGTTTTATCTTGCCTCCTGGGAAGTGGTGTTGTGCAGCTGATTGTCTGACAGATTTTTAACTCCACACATCGCCTTTTAGACATTTTTGTGCCTCTTTTATGGTTAAAAGCTGTCTCCTAGAACGTGCTATCTCAGAATACCTTTGGAAAGAAATGCTCAGTGTTTTAGATTTCAAAGTTTAAATGATAAATTATTTAGTTTAGAGGATAAATGTATCAGAGAATGTAATTTAAGCCACAACAGTTAGGTAATACAAGTGAACACACTCCTTTTACTCATTAATGAATGACATTTTATACAAGTTAAATGTCTTTGTACCATGTGTTTGATAATGCTCAATTAATATATGTGCATAATACTTATATGTTAGTGTCTACTATGAAGGAGATAATGAAAAGCATTTAGAAATACAGAATATAATCAAGGTTGGCTTCATGAAGGAGATATCATGCCTGACAAATCTATTATAATTCTTTAAAGAGGTAACAGGTAGGATAGAGAAAGAGGCACCAACACTGGGGTCAAACAAAGTTGTTCTGATGAGGTCATTTCTCTTGAACTGTGTTGGGCAAAATTAATAACTAGGGGTGTAGAGAAGACCTTACACTAATTGAGGTGAAGGAGGGTTTGGGAGAGAGGAAATATAGGTTTACAAAGCAAGAGGATTTGCAGCATTACAGGGCAGCTATTTGGATAATGACAGAGAAGGACATTGCTCCCTATGACTGGAACCATTTCCTCAGCTAGTCAAATGACCACCCCAATTCCCATACTTAAGATGCTTGCAGCCCCAATGATACCATGGACAGACCCTTAGAAATCATACATTGCATACAATATCCCAGACAACACCATTGCTGTCCCACTGGCTCACAGACCCAGCATAATTGGCAGAATAGTGGTGTATATTCAGGAGCAAGTTTCCCTGGTAGTCCTCAACAATTGGAATACTCTATTTGGAACTTTATCACTCTTTCTTCATTGTATCTGGGTCAAACTCCTGGAGCTCTTTTCACATCACTATGAACGGTGCAACACCCAAATTATTGCAGCAGTTCAAGTGGGCACCACCACCACCTTCTCAAAGGCAATTGGGTATGGGCAATAATGGTTGAGCTAACCAGTAACCCAGGGAATTGTAGAGGCTTGGTCAATGAAAGTATTTAAAGAGATGATAGAATTTTCAAATATCAAGGGATTGAGGACTGTGATATGCTGGCACAAAAGAGTTATTTGTAATGTTCTTAAATGTGTCTATAGATCACACTGGCACAAAATATTGCAAATACTGCTGAAGCATTAGTTAAAACAACAATTTTAATCTCCTTTTCACAAGGCCTTTTGATATCCAGACAAAAACATTTTTTTCCACAGTTATAATGGAATCATCACAGGCGTGAAACAAATTTAAAATCTGATAGCATGTTCATACATTCTTAAGGATTTGATTATAGAAGTTATTCCATACAAGTCCGCTTTATATAGTATTCGAATTAACTCGTCTAAAGCCTCAGCAGGTTCTAGTGTACTTGCACGATTATTTTCCCACCATTGTAGAGCTTCCTTTATTTTCTCTTTTAATTCTAACCTAAATAAAAGGAAAACAAGGTCTTAACAATGGTGCTTTTCCATTTTTCTTAGTAAATGTATCAATATTACTTTGTTTATTAATGAATTAATGTTAAGGATAATCTGCTCCTACTTATATATAAAATGGCCACTGGAAGGTGCTTGAAATTAAACTGAAGTGTCATAGGAAGATGGAGATTTTTAAAAAATCTGTTCAGTTCATTAGTTCATTGATCCACAAAGTTCCCAATTTCAATATCTGATTGTTAAAATATTCAAGGGTTGCTATCTTCATTAATCTTCCAAGAAGTCCATTTCACATATTACTTATCATCCAGTGCTATTCACATCTGCTCAGCTACTGAAGGAGTCCATGTCAATATGCAACGAGACATGGACAGCATGCAGGTCTGGGCTGATAAGTGCCATGAACATATGCATATAGTAATAATGATGGTTGCCATGATCATAGAGGACCAAAGGGCTGATCTCTCACTAGAGAGAGAGAGACAACTGGTGATGGTTTAACCTAATGGTCACCATGCCTCAGGCAAGAGATGAGGTTGAGAAGGTGAAACTTAATGGTGATTGACAGTAACCATTTCCAAAAAAAGAATTTACATTCAATATATTGCCATTTCTCAATCTCCCACTGTCAACGACCTACTCTTTACCATTGACCAGAAACAACTAGCTGAACATTGAACTAAACTAGCCATATAAATATTGCGGCCATAAGAGCAAGTCAATGGCTAGGAATCTTGCAGTGACTAATTCTCTCTTCTAAAGCCTGTCCACATCTAGAAAACCTAAGTAAGGATTGTGATGGAATACTCTCCAGTTGCAGCTCCAAGAACATTCAAGATGCTTGGCACCATTCAAGACAAAGCAAACTGTATGATTAACATCACATCCATTCATTGCCTTCACCTCAGATGCACAGTAGCAGCAGTGTATAATATCAGAAAATGACAGGCAGAAATTCACCAATGCTCCTTTCAAACCCACGACTATCACATTCTAGAAGGACAAGAGCAGTAGATACACGTGAGCACCAGCAACTTCAAGTTCCCGAATCAGTCACTTCCATTCTTGAATTTAAAATATTCCTCCGGGGTCTCTGGGTCAAATTCCTCAAAGTCTCTCCATAACAAAATTATGGGTCTAAAACACAAAATGGACTGCAACGATTCAAAAAGTGGAGATGCCAGTGCTGGACTGGGGTGGACAAAGTTAAAAATCACACAACACCAGGTTATAGTCCAACAGGTTTATTTGGAAATATTAGCTTTCAGAGCGCTGCTCCTTTATCAGGTAGCTGTGGAATAGGATCATAAGACATAGAATTTATATTAAAAAATCACAGTGTCATGCAATTAAAATGATATATTGAACAAACCTATATTGCTGTTAAGTCTTTCATCTTTTAGAATGGGTTTGCAGATTTCGGTTTATTAATATTTAAATCCCAGAACTTCTTTTAAGCCACATTCTTGAGATAGCTTAAGGTTTTATAATAAAAAGGTGACATCTCAGCTCAGACAATGTATTAAAGGCGTGAGGTTAGAGTCTGTCTGTATCCCACTCTTGAGTCAGACTGGTTTTCTTTCCAAAGTAGGAATTTATAAAATGGTATATGGATTGACTGCCTGCATTGACTGCTTGCAGATTGTGTGCTTTTTGAGCAAAAATAGAATGTATCTGCAAATGCAATTCTACAAATCCAAATATTCGCCCCGTGTGTGTGTGCATGTGAGGGAGGGAAAAAGAGAGAGAGAGCGTGTGTGTGAGTGTGAGTGTGCATGTAAGAGTGTATGTTACGTGTGCCAGCTTGGTAGAGTGTGTGCATGAGTGTGACGGAGTATAAGCCTGTGAGAGGGTATGCGCATGGTTATGAGTGTGGGGAACGTATGTGTGCATGTCTGAGAGAGACTGTGTGTGTGAGAGACAGTCTGTGTGAGGGTGTGTGTGTCTGAGAGAGACTGTGTGTATGAGAGACAATCTGTATGAGTACGTGTGTGTGTGTGTGTGTGAGAGTGTATATGTAGTGGCATCACCTGTAGTGTGGCATGAACCCAAGGTCCCAGTTGAGGCCATCCTCAAGGGTATTGAAATTGGCTATCAGCCTATGCTCGGCCACTCTGCGTTGTTGCATATCCCGAAGTCTGCCTTGGAGGATGGTCATTCAAAGATCCGAGGCCAAATGCTCCTGACCACTGAAGTGTTCCCCAACTGGGAGGGAACACCCTTGTCTGGCGATTGTTGCATGGTATCCATTCATCCATTGTCATAGTGTCTGCTTGGTCTCGCCAATGTACCATGCCTCAGGGCATCCTCGCCTACGGCATATGGGAGAGACCACATTGGCCGAGTCACATGAGTTACTGCTGTGTAGATGGTGGGTAGTGTCCCCACATGTAACAGTGGTATCCATTACACTCTGACATGTCTCGCAGTGGTTGCTATGACAGGGTTGTACAGTGTTGTGGTTGATGTTGTCCTGAAGGCTGGGCAGTTTGCTGCGAACAATGGACTGTTTAAGATTTGGCGGTTGTTTAAAAGTGAGAAGTGGAGGTGTAGGGAAGATTTTGGTGAGGTGCTCATCATCGTCGGTAATGCGTTGCAGGCTGCGAAGAGCATGGCGCAGTTTCTCCGCTCCCAGGAAATATTGGACAACGAAGGGTACCCAATTGGTTGCATCCCATGTCTGTCTCCTGAGGAGGTCATTATGGTTTCTCGCTGTGGCGTGCCAGAATTGGTGATCAATGAATTGAGCATCACACCCTGTTCTTTTGAGGGGGTCTGTCAGCACCTTCAGGTGTCCATCGTGTTCTTCATCATCTGAACATTTCCTGTATATGCTTAGGGATTGTCTGTAGAGCATGGCTGTTTTAATATGTTTAGGGTGGAAGCTAGGGAAGTGTAGAATCCTGAGGTTATCCATGGGTTTGTGGTAAAGTGAGATACTGAGGTGCATGGAGATGTATGTGTCCAAGAGTGAGACAGATACTCCATGGTAAGTCTGATGATGGGATGAAACTTGTTTGCATGACTATGCAATTGTTTCAGTGACTCCTCGCCATGGGTCCAGAGGAAGAAAACGTTATCAATATATCTGGAGTATAGTGCTGATTGGAGATCCTGTGCAACAAAGAAGTCTTGTTCGAACTTGTGTGTGAACATGTTGGCATATTGGGGTGCAAATTTGGTCCCCATGGGCTGTTCTGTGTGTCTGGATGAAGAACTGGTTGTCAAAGGTAAAAACGTTGTGTTGAGGATGAAGCGGATGAGTTGTAGAATGGTACTCGGAGATTGGCAATTGTTGGTATTGAGTACTGAGGCTGTCACAGTGATGCCATCATTGTGGGGGATGCTGGTGTTGAGTGGCGAAACGTCCATTACGATGAGGAATGTTCCCAAATCAACTAGTCCGTGGGTGCTGGGTTTCTGTAAAAAATCTGTCATGTCGCGACAGAAGCTAGGGGTTCCCTGTCCAATGGGTTTCGAGGTATCCTCGACATAGCCAGAGAGGGTCTCACACAGGATTCCGTTGCCTGACACGATGGGACAACCAGGTGTGTTGGCTTTGTGTATCTTTGGAAGGCAGTAGAGATCCCCAACGCGAGAAGTATGTGAGATGAGAGTGTATAGAGTTCTCTGAAGGACTGGATCAAAAGTCTTGATCAATCTGTTCAGTTCACGGTGTGTCCTTTGGTCAGATCGGCCAGTTGTTGCCTGTAGTGTTCCTGTTTGTTCAGTTGTTGGTACACCTCCTTGTAATAGTCTGTTCTATTCTGAATGATGATGGCTCTTCCTTTATCTGCTGAGTTGATGTCAATGTTGCTATTGGTTTTGAGAGCATGGACAGTGTTGTGTTGTGATCGGGTGATGTTTTGTTCTACCTTGTTGGTGCGGCTGATGAATTTGGCACTTACACATTTCCTGACAGTTTGAGCACATATGTCAAACCCAGGGCAGCGGCCCTCCGGAGAGGTATAAATTGATTCCTTCTTTGGTCGCTCCACTATGGATCTCTCTGATGACTGTTCAGGTTTGACGGTTGTCTCGTTGGGATCATTGTTGACATCTTGGAAGAATTCCCAGAGTCTGATTTGTCTGATTAATTCCTACGTGTCTGTCACAAGACCAATGGGGTTCATTTTGGTGGTGGGGCAGAAATTAAGCAGTCTTAACTTCAATCTCTTCCACACATACACACATAAAAGTCTATGGGGTGAATTTGCATTTGTAGAATTGTATTTGCAGATACACTCTATTTTTGCTCAAAAAACACACAATCTGCAAACAGTTAATGCAGGCAGTCAATTCATATAATGTTACTGTCATGGCCCGATATCTTGCTGGATGAGCCTGCTGTGACATTCTCTTTAATCAGTAAAACAACTCTCCCACCCCTTATATATCCCTCTCGATCATGCTGAAACATCTAAACCCTGAAACATTGAGCTGTCAGTCCTGCCCTTCTCTCAACCAAATTTCTGTAATAACTACAATATCATAGTTCCATGTCTCAGCTCATTTGAGTTACTGTTAAATTCTATTGAAATAAATACACTTTAAACTGGCAGTCCCACCATGTTCACTAACCTGGCCCTGTATGTTCCTCCTATTTGACTTGACTGAATCTCTACCTTCTCCTCAATCACTACACATGTTGACCGACTGTTCAGGTTCCCACCCCAATGCCCCACCACAACCACACGAGTTGAAACCTTCCTGAAGACATTAGCAAAACTCTCTACAAGGCTATAGGTGCCCCTACAGTTTAGGTGCAACCTGTCCTTTTTGTACAGCTCCCTCCTGCTGTGGAAAAATTCCAATGATCCAGATATCTGAAGCCCTCTTTCTTCTCCAGCTCTTTAGTGATACGTTCAACTGTGCAAGGTGTTTGATAAGGTTCCCCATGGTAGGCTCATTCAGAATGTAAGGAGGCATGGGATACAGGGAAATTGGGCTGTCTGGATACAGAATTGGCAGGCCCATAGAAGACAGAGGGTGATAGTAGATGGAAAGTATTCAGCCTGGAGCTCGGTGACTAGCGGTGTTCTGCAGGGATCTGTTCTGTGAACTATGCTCTTTGTAATTCTGATAAATTACTTGGATGAGGAAGTGGAAGGGTAGACTAATAAGTTTGCTGGTGACACGAAGGTTGCTGGAGTGGTGGATAGTGTGGAAGGCTGTTGTAGGTTGCAACAGAACATTTACAGTGCGCAGAACTGGGCTGCTAAGTGTCAGATGGAGTTCAACCTGGAAAAGTGTCAAGTGATTCATTTTGGAAGGTCAAATTTGAATGCAGAATACAGGATTAAAGACAGGATTCTTGGCAGTGTGAAGGAACAAAGGGATCTTGGGATCCATGTTCATAGATCCTTCAAAGTTGCACCCAAGTTGATAGGGTTGTTAAGAAGGCGTATGGTGTGTTGGTTTTCATTAGCAGGGGGATTGAGTTTAAGAGCTGCAGAGTTATGCAAGGCCAGAAAGCTGCAAAGCTGTTTAGACCACACTTGGAATATTGTGTTCAGTTCTGGTTGCCTTATTAAACGAAGGATGTGGAGGTTTTAGAGAGGGTGCAGAGGAGATTTACTAGGATGCTGCCTGGAGGGCACATCTTTTGCAGAAATGTTGAGGGAGCTAAGGTTTTTCTCATTGAAATGAAGAGGATGAGAGACAACTTGATAAGGGTGTACAAGATGATGACAGGCATAGATAGGGTGAATAGTCAAAGACATTTTCTCATGGTGGAAATGTCTATCACAAGGGGGCTTAATTTTAAGGGGATTAGAGGAAGGTTTAGGCATTCTTTACACAGAGTGGTTGATGTGTGGAGTGCACTGCCAGAAGTGGTAGTAGAGTCAGATACATTCAGGACATTTAAGCAGCTCTTGGCACATGTTTAATAGTAAAATGAAGCATATATAGGTTAGTTTGATCTTAGAGTAGGAAAAAAGGTCAGCACAGCATCAAGGGCTGAAGGGCCTGTACTGTGTTGTATTGATCTATGTGCTATGTATTCGCTTCCTTTTACTGGCCTCACTGGCATATGGCACAGAGAGTAATCCTGAGATTACAACTCTAGAGGTCCTGCTTTTCAACTTTCTACCTAACTCTCTGAATTTCCTTTGCAGATGGAGTGCCACAAGGATTGGTGCTGGGTCCTCTACTTTTTGTTATTTACATAAATGATTTGGATGCGAGCATAAGAGGTACAGTTAGTAAGTTTGCAGATGACACCAAAATTGGAGGTGTAGTAGTCAGTGAAGAGGGTTACCTCAGATTACAACAGGATCTTGACCTGATGGGCCAATGGGCTAAGAAGTGGCAGATGGAGTTTAATTCAGATAAATGTGACGTGCTGAATTTTGGGAAAGATATAAAAGAGACCTAAGGGGCAACTTTTTCACACAGAGGGTGGTACATATATGGAATGAGCTGCCAGAGGAAGTGGTGGAGGCTGGCACAATTGCAACATTTAAGAGGCATTTTGATGGGTATATGAATAGGAGTGGTTTGGAGGGATATGGGCCGGGTGCTGGCAGGTGGAACTAGATTGGGTTGGGGTATTTGGTTGACATGGATAGTTTGGACCGAAGAGTCTGTTTCCATGCTGTACATCTTCATGACTCTATGACCTCATCTCATTTCCTGCTAATGTCATTAGTACCAGTATGGACCACGATCTACATATTAATGACATGGAGGTGGTGGGGGTGGGGGGAAGTGAGTCTATTGTAGCCAATTTGCAGATGACACAAAAGTAGATCGGAAGGCAGGTTACAAGAGGGATACAAACTGCTTGCTGAGAAATATTGATTCTCAAAGTAAGTGGGAAAATATCGGCAAATGGAATGTAGGTTGTGGAAAACTGAAAAGTTGTTCATTTCAGAAGGGAGAACAAAAGAAGAGTATTATTTAAATGAAGAAAAACAGCAGAAAGATGCAACACAAAGCGACTTGGAGATACTTGAGCATGAAACACAAAAAGCTAGCACATAAGTGCAGCAGGTAATCAGAAAGGTTAACGGAATGTTAGCCCTTATTTCAAAGGGATTGGCGTATAAGAGTAGGGAGGTCTTACTGTACAAGGCACTGATGAGACCACATCTGGCGTACTGTGAGCAGTTTTGGTTCCCTTTTTTAAGTAAAGTTATCTTCTCATTAATGACAGTTCAGAAAAGGTTATCCCTCCTGGATATGGAGGGATTGTCTTATGACCAAAGGTTATACAGGCTGAGGCTCTACTCATTGGAATTTAAAAGAATGAGATCTGATTTCATTGAAACATGGTAAATGCTGAGTTGATGTTACCCCTCATGGGAGAGTCTAGGACCAGAGGACATAGTCTCAGAATTAAATTTAAGATTGAAATCAGGAGAAATTTCTAGTTCAAGGGTTGTGAGTTCTGGGAAATCTTTACCAATATTTGACAGCACAAGTAAATTGTCAATTAATTCTGACCACCTTAAAATAATTAGTCAAAGTGTATTTGATACCCTCTTATTGCAATTTACCAGTTAAATGCATCCATTTCTTCTTTAAGTCTGAAATATCTAACAAAATACTTCTCGTGAACTGGTAATGTCCCAATGCCTGGACCAGTAACGCCTAGGCTGATGTGCCACCTGCTCCAGAGGTGTATAATAACATCTCTGAACAGGTTGATTAGGGAAATAGGTTAAATTTTTAAAATACAAACGAACTATGCTGTGGCTTAGTGACATAATGGATAAAGTGTCTGGCCACAGATGAGAAGATTATAGGCTTGACTCCTTCTTGGCTTGAGTGTGGTGGGGCCCTCTTGCCCCTACCCATCGACTAAGCAGTTGGAGTTCAAGTCCCACTTGCTCCAGAAGTGTGACAATAACATCTCTGAACAGATTGATTAAAAATATCTAACCAGATTTTTCATATAACATCCCTAACAACAAACTAAAGAGGTCTCTGGCACAATGATGGTTTCCATACTTCTGAGCCAGGAGACTTGGATTAAAGTACCACTTTCTCTTACTGCTTATAATGTGTCTGAACAGATTGATTTAAAAGCTAAACAAGACTGTTGTGGCACAGTGGTAATGTCTCTACCTCTGAGCCAGGAGGTCTGGTTTCAAGTCCCACCTTTTCTAGAGGTGTACAATAATATTTGGAATATAATAATAATAATAATGATTTGGAAAACATATAACAAAAACAACAAACCTGTGGAGATTTGATTTGATTTATTACTGTCACATGTACCGGGATACAATACATAATGTTTTGCACGCTCTATAGGCAAATCATATCATATAAACTGCATCAGGTGGGAGAACAGAGGGAAGAATATAGCGTTACAGGCTCAGAGAAGTGCAGAGAGAGAGTTTAATATTAACATTTGACAGGTTTGTTCAAAAGCCTGATAATAGCCAGGAAGAAGTTGTTCTTGAATCTGATCATGCATTTTTTCAAACTTTTAAATCTTCTGCTGATGGAAGAGGTTGGAAGAGAGTATGTCTGGGGTGGAAAGGGTCTTTGATTATGTTATTTGCTTTCCCGAGGCAATGGGAAGTATAGGTGGAGTCAATGGAGGGTAGGCTGGTTTGTGTGATGGACTGGACTATATTCACAAGTCTCTGTAACTTCTTGAGGTCTTGGGAAATGCAGTTGCCATACCACGCTGTGATGCATCCAGATAGAATGTTTTCTACGGTGCATTTATAAAAATATCTAAGAGACTTTGTTGACATGCCAAATTTCCTTAGCCTCCTGAGGAAGTAGAAGCGGAGTTGTGCTTTCTTGACTGTCATGTTGATTGGGTGAACAAGGACAGATTTATGCAGGCAGGGGCATACCTTCCACTCCACTTCCTGAAGTCAATGACCAGCTCTTTCATTTTGCTGATATTAATGGACAGATTGTAGTCTTTACACCATGCCAGTAAGCATTCAATCTCTCTTCTGTACTCTGTCTCATCATTGTTTGAGATCTGACCTACAACAATGGTATCATCAGCAAACGTGAAAGTGGGGTTTGGGTGGAATTTGGTCACACTGTTATGAGTGTATAAGGAGTACAGTAGGGGGCTGAGTACACAACCTTATGGGATACCAGTGTTGACGATTATGGTAGAGGAGGCGCTGTTGCCTATACTTACTGATCGTAGTTAATGGGTCAGGAAGTGAAGGATCCAGTTGCAATGGGGGGAGCTGAAACCTAGGTTTAGGAGTTTGTAGATGAGTTTGATTGGAATTATGGAATTTAAGGTGAAGCTGTAGTCAATATTATGCCTGATATATGCATCCTTGTTATCCAGCTATTCCAGGGATGAGTGTAGGGCCAGGGAGATGGTGTCTGCTGTGGACCTGTTGTACCGGTAGGCATTTTGCAAAGGATCAAATTATTCTGGTAGCCTGTAGTTGATGTAAGCTATGACTAACCTCTTGAAGGACTTCATAACTATGGAGATCAGAGCCACCAGGCTGTAGTCACTGAGGCACACTGCATGATTTTTCTTTAGCACCGGGATAATGGTAGTATTCTTGGGACTTCAGATCGAAGTAAGGAGAGCTTAAAGATGTCAATTAATGCTCCCACTAGCTAGTCCACACAGGATCTGAGTGCATGGCTGGGGACTCCATCCAGGCCAGTTGCTTTCTGTGGGTTCACTCTCAAGAAGGCTGATCTAACATCTGTGGTGGTGACCTTTGGTACGGGTGCATCTGAGAGTGTTGAGACAGGTGACATCATTTCACTGACTTTCTGTTCAAAGCAAGCGTAGAATGCATTGTGCTCATTAGTTAGGGATTTATTGTTGCAGTAGTAATGCCACTAGACGAGCAATCCTGAACTCCTGGCTAATATTGTGGGAACATGGATTTGAATCGCACCATGGCAGTTGGTGAAGTTTGGATTCAGTAAAGTTTAACATACAAACTCAGGCTCCAATGTCCCTACCTCTGAGTTAGGAGGCCGATGTTTGAATCCTGCTGCTCCAATATTGTGTTATGACATCTCTTAACAGTGTGATTAGAAAATAAAAAATAACAAACTCCAAGGGTTCTTACAATGCAGAGGTAGAATCAGGAGGTCTGGTTTCAAGTCTCACTTGCTTCAGAGGTGAGTCAATAACACTCTCTGAACAGATTGATCGATTGAAAAATATCAAACTAAATCTTTTTTACAACAGCCCTCACCTTCCTTTAGGCTGAAGAAACTCTAGTTAGAACTAGAAGACAGCTAAAATGTGAGGTATGACAATATTTAAATTGTCATCTGCTGAGAGTTGATACCCAATCCAGTATAACCAATTAAAATTCATTCCTACATATACCTATCAAGAATTTCCTGAATTGAATATGGTGCAAGTAAGGACATACCCATGAGAAGTAAATACGGGTCAACCAAAGCAAGAATATTTGGATGACTAAGGATATTGATGAGAAAATAAGGAAGAGAAAGGAGGCATACAATGCATACCTGAATAATAATAATAACAGCAATAAAAATCAGGAAGAGTACCTCAAATACAGGGGAGAGGCTAAGGCTGGTATAGGGAAGGCTAAAAGCAAGCATGAGGAGAGGATAGTAGGCTGCGCAAAAGCAAAAAGTAAAATGTTCTTTAAATATATTAATAGTAAAGCTTAGTGAAGGATAGAGTGGGGCCCATAAGGAACATTCAGGGTAAACTACTCACTGAAACAAAGAGCATGGTAGAAGTAGTAAATGAACACTTTACTTCTGTCTTTACCAAATTAGAAGACAGTGACAATGGCCCAGTTGAAAATGTGGATTTTGAACAATTGAGCAGTATAGTGATAAATTAGTAAAAGGTGCTAAAAGAGGCTGGTAGCATCCCAGATAGAGAAGTCGCCAGGTCCTGATGGGATACTAGATTACTCAGAGAGGTAAGGGAGCAAATCACAGGGTTACTGACAGAAATGTTCCAGGTCTCTCTGAACACAGAATTAGTACCAGGTGACTGGAGGATTGCAAATGTGACACTGTTGTTTAAGAAAAGGGCAAAGGATAACCCAGGAAACTACAGACCTGTCAGCTTGACAACAATATTGGGAAAACTGATGGCTGTAATACAGGATGAGATAAATATAAACTTGGAGAAAATAAGCTAATACGAGATAGTCAACATGACTTTATCAAGGGCAGGTTATATTTGACAATTTTTTTTGAGTTATTTGATGATGTGATACAGGCAGTGGATGAGGATAGTACTGTGGATGTTGTATACAGTATTTGGACTTTCAGAAAGCATGTGATACGGTGCCACATGGCAGGTTGGTTAGCAAATTAGAAATGTTTGGGATGGATAGGTACTTAGCAGCATGGATTAGAAGTTGGCCAAAAGATAGGAAAGAGAGGTATAGGTGGGTATTTCTCAGACTAGAGAGCATTTGAAAGGTGTATTTCCCAGGGACTCTTATTTTTTCTGATATATGTAAACAATTTGGAGATAGGTGTTGAGGGAAAATTTCTAAATTTGCAGTTGATACTAAATTGGGGAGATTAATGAATTGTGAAGTTGATGCTATGTGACTTCAGGGGGAAATTGACAAGTTGCCAAATGGACAGATGCCTGGCAGATGAATGTCAATGCAGAGAAATGTGAGGTAATGGCAGAAGAAACATGAAGAGACAGTACAGGCTCAACGGTACAACTTTTTGGGGGGACAACAGGAGCAGAGAGACCTTAGGGTCCAAGTGCATAGTCCTCTGAAGATGGCCAAGAAAACTGAAACAGTTGTTAAGAAGGCTTATACGATCCTTGGATTTATAAATAGAAGCACAGAGTTTAAAAGCAAGGGAGTGACGCTAGACCTGTATAAACGATTGGTCAGACCACATTTGAAGTAATGTGTTCACTACTTTCCGGGCACCTTATTTAAGGAAAGATGGTAAAGCCCTGGAGAGAGCAGGAAGGATTTTAGATACAAGGAGAGATTGGAGAAATTGGGCTTATTTTTGTTGGACCAAAGAAGTCTAAAAGATAACCTTAGTGAAGTGTTCAAATTTAGGAACAATTATGACAGGGTAAAGAAGGATGTTCTGCTTCCACTAGTTAGTAAATCAGTAACTTGGAGGTCACAATTTCAACATTGTGAGCAAGAAAGCTAGGAGTGAGAGAGTTGATAGGATTTGGAATGCTCTACCTGGGAGAGTAGTGAAGATAGATTCCATACAAGATTTCTAAAGAGAGATGAATGTCCATTTGAAAGTGATAAATTTAGAGGGCTACAGAGATAGGGCTAGAGAATGGGACTAGCTGGGAGCTCTTTTGGGAGCCTGTACAGACACAACAGGTTGAATTGCCTCCTTCTGTACTGGAAAATTCTATGATTCTACATCATTACCATTGTTAGACAAAGAAACATAGAAGATAGGAGCTGGAGTAGGCCATTAAACCCTTTGAGCCTGCTCTACCATTCATTACGATTATGACTGTTCATCAAGCTCAATAGCCTAATGCTGCCCCCCTCCCATAGGTCTTGATCCCTTTACACACAAGAGCTATATCTACCTCCTTCTGGAAAACACATCCTGTTTTGTCCTCAGACACTTTCATAGGTAGTGAATTCCAAAAGCTCTCTGGCTGAAGAGATTTCTTCTGATCGCAAACCTAAGGTTATCCCTGAACATCAAACTATGACGTTGATGGTTCTGGACTCACCCACATTAGGAGTACACTTCCTAGTTCTGTTAAAATTTCTATGCGATCCCCCCTCATTCTTTGAAACTCCAATGAATACAATCCTAAACAATTCAATCTCTCTTCATACATCAGTCTTGCCATCCCAAATAGTCAATTTGGTACCTCATATTTATCCACATTACACTGCATCTGCCATGCAAATGTCACTTAGCCTGTCCAAATCACACTGCAACATATCTGCATCCTCCTCACAGCTCACCCTACCACGTAACTTTGTGTCATCTATAAATTTGGAGATATCACATTTAATTCCCTTATGTTTGTCGTGAACATATATTTTAAACAGCTGAGATCCTAGTACTGATCCCTGCAGTCCACATCTAGTCACTGCCTGCCAGTCAGAAAAAAGACTAATTTATTCCTACTGTTTGTTTCCTATTTGCTAACCATTTTTTTATCCATCTCAACATATTATCCCCAATGTCACGTGCTTTCATTTTACACATTAATCTCCTACGTGGGACATTGCAAAAGCCATCAGAAAGTCCAAATAAATCACATCCATTGACTCCCACTGGTCAACTTTACTCATTACATCCTCAGAGAATTCCAAAGAATTTGTTCAGCATGATTTCCTTTTTGCAAATCCATGCTGACTGTCTGATTCTACCACTGTTTTCTATGTGCTGAGACAAAAATATCAATAATGGAATTGAGCATCTTCACCACGAGCAACATCAGACTCACTGGTCTATTATTTCCTGTTTTCCTTCTACCTCCATTTTTAAATAATGGAGTAACAACAGTTGCCCTCCAACCTGTAGAAACTATTCCTGAGTCTGAAGAGTCTTGGAAGATGTTCTTGTTGTGTCACCATAGTCTTACCAGACCACAGAGACTTCTCTCATTAAAGAGAAGCAACTGGTGGTCATTTTAACCTGAGGGCCATCACACCTCAGACAAGGGAAGAGGTTGAAATGGAGAGTCTTTCATGGAAACCTCAAATCAGCAATGGGAATTGAACCCATCCTGTTTTCATCACACTACTCTATAAACGAACAATCCAGCCAACAGAGCTAAGTTGATTCCCCCTTGGAAAATGACCACCAGTGTACAATCAATTCTGCCATAATATGGTAGTTCTGTTCTCATGCAATCCCGTGTTATAAGAAAATTGCAGCACTATTTAAACTAATGGGGCTGGAATCATGTTATAACCAATACACTTTTGAAAACTTTGCACTTTAGAAACAGTGTCCCCAATTTGTCAGTCATGTTATAGCAAATTTGTGTTAATGAAATGCGTGTTATAGTAGAACTACCTTATTCATTATTTCTGGAGCCACTTTCTTAAGTACTCTGGGATGTAGATTAACAGGCTTTGGGAATTTATCAGCGTTTAATCTCATCAATTTCTCCAACACCATTTCTCCATTTAATTTGATCTGATTTGATTTATGTATTGTCACGTGTACCTAAGTACAGTGACACGTTTTGTTTACAGTGTTTACAAGTAATACAGGCAGATCATAGTAAGCAAGGACATACAGATCATAGGGTGAAAAGAAAACTTAGGAAAGGCATGCAATTTATGTCACACAGGGAGTGTACTAAGCAAGATCAACGTTAGCAAGATCAGCATTATTTGAAGTTAGGGAATCCATTTATCAGTCTAATAATGGCTGGGAAGAAGCTCTACCTGAACCTGCTGCTGTGTGTATTGAAGCTTCTGTATCTTCAGCCTGATGGATGAGGTTGTAGGAGAGTATTACCAGGGCGCAATGGGTCTTTGATGATGTTGGCAGCCTTTCTGTGGCAGCTAGCTGTGTAAATGGAGTTCATGGATGGAGGGTTGGTTTCTGTCATGGTCTGAGCTGTGCACACAACCTTTTGAAATTTCTTATTATTCTGGGCAGAGCAGTTGCCATACCTAGTTGTTACGCTCCCAGACAGAATGCTTTCAATGGTGCATTTGTAGAAGTTAATGAGGGTAATTACGGACGTATCAAATTTCCTGAGCCACCTGGGGAAGTAGAGGTGGTGTTGTGCCTTCTTGACTGTCACACTTACATAGGAAATCCAGGACAGGTTGTCAGTTATCTTCACTCCTAGGAACTTGACGCTCTCCACTCTATCAACCTGAGCTCCATTGTGTTGATGGGGGTGTGTTCTCCTCCTTTCTTTCTGAAGTAAATGATCACTTCTTTCGTTTTGCCGACATTGAAAGAGGTTGTTTTCATTGCACCACGTCACCAGCCCTCTATCTGCTTTCTGAATTCTGACTCGTCGTTGTTAGATATCTGTCTCACCATGGTGGTATCATCAGCAAACCTGTATATGGCATTCGTTCAGAATTTGGCAACACGGTCGTGGGTGTACAGAAAGTACTGTAGAGGGCTGAGGACGTATCCTTTGGATGCTCCTGTGTTGAGTGTTATCGTGGAGGACATGCAGTTTTCTATATTCACTGATTGCAGCCTGTGTATCAGAAAGCTGAGGATCCAGTTTCAGAGGGCGGAGCCAAGACCAGTCAGAGTCTTGAGATCAGTCTGGAGAATTGCTTCAGTTCATCCCTCTGACTAAACCCTCTGTTCTCCATCATTTCTGGTACGTGAAGACAGAAGTGAAGTTTGGAATTTGTGTTGTGGTAGTGGTTGAGGAGGCAGAGAAGCGGCAGAAGGACTTGGACAGCTAACACAGTGGGCAAAGAAGAGGCAGATGGAATACAATGAGGTTGGAAAAAAAGAGGCTTTTTCTTAATAGGCAAAGCCTTTGGAAATCCGACACAGAAAGGGACTTAGGAGTCCTAGTTCAGGAGTTTCTTAGGGTTAACATAGAGGTTTAGTTGGCAGTTAGAAAGACAAATGTAATGCTAGCATTCATTTCTGAGTGGGCTAGAATACAAAAGCAGAGATCTATTGCTGAGGCTATATAAGATCAAACTGCATTGAGAATGCTGAGAGCCCTGTATTTAAGAAAGGATGTGTTGCCCTTGGAGAGGGTCCAGTGGAGGTTTACAAGAATGATCACAGAAATGAAGGGCTTGTCATACGGGCAGGGTTTGAGGACTCTGGATCTGTTCTCAGAATTTAAAAGGATAAGGCAGATCTCATTGAAACTTATAGAATAGTAATGAGCAGTGGCTCAGTGGTTAGCACTGCTAACAGTGCCAGGGATGTGGGTTCAATGCCGGCCTCGGGCGACTGCTGGGATGGAGTTTGTGCATTCTCCCCATGTCTATGTGGGTGTGCTCCAGTTTCCTCCCGTTGACCTTGTCTGTTTATCCTACCCAACTCCCAATGATGTTATAAACCTCTATAAGGTCATCCCTTAGCCTCCAATGCTCCAGGGAAAATAGCTCCAGCCTATTCAGCCTCTCCCATTCCAATGGTGGCCTGTGACCAGTGGTTTGCCACAAGAATTGGTGCTGGGTTCATTATTTTTCATCACGTGCATAAATGACTGGAATATAGGAGGTATAGTTAGTAGGTTTGCAGATGACACCAAAATTGGAGATGTGTAGTGGACAGCGAAGAAGGTTACCTCAGAGTTCAATGAGATCTTGATCAGATGGGTCAAAGGGCTGAGGAGTGGCAGATGAAGTTTAATTTAGATAAATGTAAGGTGCTACATTTTGGAAAAGCAAATCAAAGGAGGACTTATACTCTGAATGGTAAGGTCCGAGGGAGTGTTGCTGAACAAAGAGACCTTGGAGTGCAGGTGCACAGATCCTTGAAAGTGGAGTCACAGATAGATAAGATAGTGAAAAAGGCATTTGGTATGCTTTCGTTTATTGGTCAGCGTATTGAGTATAGGAGCTGGGAGGTCATGTTGCGGCTGTACAGGACATTGGTTAGGCCACTTTTGGAATATTGTGTGCAATCTGGTCTCCTTCATATCGGAAGGATGTTGTGAAACTTGAATAGGTTCAGAAAAGATTTACAAGGATGTTGCCAGGGTTGGAGGATTTGAGCTATAGGGAGAGGTTGAATAGGCTGGGGTTGTTTTCCCTGGAGCGTCAGAGGCTGAGGGGTGACCTTGTAGAGGTTTATAAAATAATGAGGGGCATGGATAGGATAAACGGACAAGGTCTTTTCCCTGTGGTGGGGGAATGGGTTCAGGGTGAGAGTGGAAAGATATAAAAGAGACCGAAGTGGCTACTTTTTCACGCAGAGGGTGGTGCGTGTATGGAATGAGCTGCCAGAGGAAGTGGTGGAGGCTGGTACAGTTACAGCATTTAAAAGGCATCTGGATGGGTATATGAATAGGAAGGGTCTAGGGTAATATGGGCCAAGTGCTGGCAAATGGGACTAGGTTAGTTGAGGTTATTTCGTTGGCATGGACAAGTTGGACCAAATGGTGTGTTTCCATGCTGTACATCTCTATGACTCTATGTGCAGGTTCGGTGAAGTGGCTGTGCTAAATTGCCCATAGTATTTAAGGATGTGTAGGTTAGGTGCATTAGTCAGGAGCAAATATAGGGTAGGGGGAATTGGTCAGGGTGAGTTACTCTTTGGAGGGTCGGTATGGATTTGTTGGGCCAAATGGCTTGTTTCCACACTGTATGGATTCTATGATTCTATTCTATGATTGAGGCCTGGACAGAGTGAACACAGAGAAGATGTTCCCACTAGTGGGAGACTAGGACCAGAGGCGACTGCCTCAGAGTTAAGGGATGACCCTTTATAACAAAAACGGGGAATTTCTTCAGCGAGAGGATGGTAAATCTGTGGAAATCATTGCCACAGAAATCTGTGGAGGCCAAGTTATTAACTGTATTCAAGACAAAGATATATCGGTTCTTGATTAGTAAGATTGATCAAGGATTATAGGGAGAAGATAGGAGAATGGGGTTGAAAAACATATCAGCTATGATCTAACGGCAGAGCAGACTCAAAGGGCCAAATAGTCTAATTCTACTCCACTATCTTATGTAGTTCATCAGCCATTTCTGCGCTCCCCATTATAAATTCCACTGTTTCTGACTGTAAGAGGCCTGTACAGAGGGGGAGGCAACGACCTAATAGTATTATCACTGAATTTTTAGTTCAGAGATCCAGGCAATGTTCGGGGGGCCCGGGTTTGAATCCTGCCATGGTAGATGGGGAAATTTGAATTCAATAAAATTCTGGAATTGAGGGCCTAATGATGACCATGAATCCATTATCAATTGTCAGGAAAAACCCACCTGGCTCACTAGGGTGGCATGGTGGCTCAGTGGTTTGCACTGCAGCCTCACAGTGCCAGGAACCCAGGTTCAATTCTAGCCTCAGGCGAGTTTGCACATTCTCTGTGTCTGTGTGGGCTTCCTCCAGTTTCCTCCCACAATCCAAAGATGTGCAGGTCAGATGGATTCGCCATGTGAAATTGCCAATAGTGTTAGGTGCATTAATCATAGAGAGATGGGTCTGGGTGGGTTGCTCTTTGGAGGGTCGGTGTGGACCTGTTGGGCAAATGGCCTATTTCCACACTGTAGGAATCTAACCTAATGTCCTTCAGGGAAGAAAATCTCCCATCCTTACCTGGTTTGGACTACATGTGACTCCAGATCCACAGCAATGTGGTTGATTCTTAACTTTCCTCTTGGATTGACAATAAGTACTGGTTTAGACAGTAACATCTCATCCCAGGAATGAATAAAAAAATTAGTTTTTACCAATCTTTTTCTCTTTACATACTTTTATCTTTTATAATCGGTTCCCTCCAAGCTTACCTGTATACTCTTATGTTCCCCTTTTTTATCAATCCCTTGGTCCTCCTTTTTTGACTTCTATAGTGTTCCCAATCCTTAGGACTATTGATTTCTCTTGACAATTTGTATGCCTTTTTTTGCATCTAATATCTCTACCTTCCTTTATAAACCATTGCTTGGCCACTATTCTCTTTGCACTCTGGCGTCAGAAATGAAAGAAACAACTTTTGTAGTTCACCTCTTTGCTCTTTGAATGTTTGACATTGCTGATCTACACTTCCCCAATCCATCATAGCCAATTCACATCTCATACAATCATATTTCTTTTATTAAGATTCAGGAACATTAATCTCAGAATCAATCACTTCACTCTCCACCTTCATGTGGAATTTAATCATATTATGGTCACTCATTTCCAACAACATTACCAATTATTCTTTTCTCATTGCATAGTACACAGTCTAAGATGGCCTCTTTTCAATGTATTTGGTTCCTCAATGTATTGGTCCAGAAAACCTATCCCATATACTCTCAAGGAATTCCGTCTCTATGGTACTGTGACCAACTTGATTTGACCTATCCATATGCAGGTTAAAGTCACGCATAGTTACAGATGTTCCTTTTTCACATGAATCTCTGATTTCATCTGATTAGAATTCAAAACCTGTGTTTCACAGGAAGTCCTCACACAGATGACAACAATGCTAAATTCTCTATAGGCTGTTTTACATTCGGAAAATATTTGGGAAGATTTGAAGGTATGAAAAGCCAAACCTTGATTTTTCAAGAGCAATAATGTCACTAGCAGGTAGATGGAGCTTTGCACAGAAATATCCAAAATCTTCAGGAGAGACATGATTTGGTATTAATTGTAAAACTTTCTTCAGAAACTTTTCTAAAACAAAAAGATTAAATAAAATGACACATGCAAAACTGGAGAAATTATTGATCACGGTTATATTTAGATTGTCACTGTTAATAATCGCCAGATAATGACTGCTTCTTACTATGTTATTCAATACAAAATACTTACTATCCTTTTCATATGCATATTTCAAATATTGTACAATTGGTGTGAGTGTTCCTCCTTCACATACTATCTTTGGAGGTCTTACTAGTGGGTTTTCATTCAAATCTATTTCTTTCAAAGACTGCAGTTGTCCAAAATTAGTTGGTAATGAAGTTAATGCATTTCCTGAAAAAAACAAAAAAGACTTTTTCAATTTTTAAAGGGATTCTGGTATTTTCAATGAATTCCATTGAAAACAGTAAATTTTGGGGGATGGAGCAAAAACAAAAAGAAGTGTTTTGATGAGGGGTTACTGGACATGAAACGTTAACTCTATATTTTAATCTCTCCACAGATGCTTCTAGACCTGCTGAGTTTCTCTAGCATTTTGTTTTTGTTTTTGTTTCAGATTTCCAGCATCTGCAGTTCTACACTTAAAAATATTTTGGGGTTTAGATGAGATAATGACACCATCAAAAAATAAAGCCAATATTCCAAGGATGCACATTTTCCATATTTTCGATGTGCCTGCTAATTATCACCTCCTGTTCCCCTTCAGCTGATGGATCAATACTCTTCCATGTTGAACACTGTTTGGAAGAAGCAGCGTTGAAGGGAATGCATGTGAAAGGTGGTGGATGGCTTGCCAGCCAAGTGTGTTCCTTTATCCTAGGTGGTACTCAGGCTTCTTGAATGTTGTTTCAAATGCACTTATTCACACAAGAAGAAACACTCCTGACTTGTGCCTTGGGGACAGACATCGGCAAGACAAAGTTTTGTCAGTTAATCATCAATGAATTCCTGGCCTCTAACCTATTCTTGTATTTGAATGGCTGGTCCAGTTCAGTTTCTGGTCCATGGCAACCCTCAGTATATTAATCATGGGTGATTCAGTGACGGCAGTGTAATTAAACATCAAGGGGGTGATGGCTATATCGTCTCTTTTTGGACATGTTGATTGCTTCACATATGTGTTGCGTGAATATTACTTTCCACTTATTAGCCTAAACCTGGGTATTGCCTAGTTTTGTTGTATAAATTCCTGGCATTTCCAACAGTAGTGTACCTAGACCCCAAGGTCCATAGCAGAAAGCAGATCATCACCACCTTCTCAAGGATAATTATGGATGATCAAGTAATGCTGATCCAGCCAACTACACCATCATCCCATGAAGAAATAAAATTAAATTAAGGTGCAGAGGAAAATTCAAATTACAGCGATGCAAGCATGTGCAATGTATTCAACTATGGAAGCTGTTGAGGAAGGGCCTTATACACTTCAATTCCAGGCCTGGTCTTCAACTATTCACTGACTGCACTTTTACTGCCCACCTTTTATCCTTTTCTTGACAACACAATACCTAACCTCATTATTGCAGTGTGGAGAGACCCATCATCCTTTATTAGCACCAAATCTCAATTATTTAGATGGAAGTCACAGCTACTCTTGTTTGTGATAATCTCTACCCAGCCACAGTCACCTTTTATGATTGATCTTTGCAGCAATCGTCTGGAAATAGAACCTTTTTGCATTTTGAATTGTTCGAGAGATGGTTAAAGCTTTGTTTTGAACTATAGAGTTGATGCTGGGTGAGTTCTGACATATCTGAACACAAATGAATTATTGGTGCCAGCAACCAAGCTTTTACAAACAGAGGTTTCTTCAACCTGAATCTTTTATGTTTGTCTTTATAATAACCATACATCTGATAATGCTGGTCAGCATGTTAGCAATCCTCCCTCAAAAAGAATGAATGCAAATTTTTAGCTTTTAAATTGGTCTTACTTTCATTTAAATATGGTGCCTTCCCCTCCATGAAACTAGAAGATATGGTTTCCCTGACATCAGAAATGACAGCTGGAGCAAGGCTATGAGCTTGTTGCTAGGAAGAAAGTGAGCAACCCATAACATAACTAATTGATCCCAAGACACGTTTGGAGCTGCTAGCAAATGCATTGTGCCACTGATTATTATATGGAATAGAATGCAATATGAAGAAAGATAACCAGCATAAACCTACTAATCCAACAGCGCCTAATGCTTTCTCATTCAAGTCCCATGCTTAGATTTTACAGAGGACTGCTGCTCAAATAATCAGAGGTGGCATCCTCTTAAGTAATGCATTGCCTTCCTGTACAAAAGTAGCAGCATTTATTATGTAAATTGGTAGCACAAAATCTTTGTATTTTCATATTTCAAAGTGCTTTTCATAGGCATTGCAAAGGCAGAAACATGCATTGTGCAGACAATGGTTACGGAATGAAGGCAAAACACATGGATTCTGGATATCTGAAACAAACACACAGAACGCTGGAGAAACTCAGCAGGTATGGCAGCATATGTGGAGAGAGAAACAGTTGATTTTCAAATCTGGTATGAATGTTCTTCAGAATTGAACTGATAAAGATGTTCAAAAATATGAGGGGTTGAGACAAGAGCAAATATAGAGAGAGAATCTAATTGGTGCAATAGTCCAAGAAGAAGACACTGATTAAATGTGATTAAAAGTCCTGAATCAACCCAATGCACAGCCTAAATGTATCAATTCAAACTGAAAATTCAATTGATTTCAGGTGCATCACCTGACAGAGGAAGAGAATCATTCCTCATGTGTGTAGTTTCTTTGTGTTACTGCTGTTCTCAAAATATAGAGCATCTCTGTATATATATGAACATGTTATTTCTCAGAAATCAACCATTCCAATCAATCAAATTTTAAATATGACAAACAGATATTGTTCCATATATCAAGCACAATTCAATTGTAAAAATTACATTGCCATCTCTTTCCAATGCAGCAGCTGCTACTGATGTAATATTGCTTTTTCATTACCATTTTTACAACAATCTCACCTCTTAAGTTAATGGATAGCAGATTGGTAAGTGTTGTTAAGGATTTGGGGAGATAGGTTATTTTATTATATGCAGCTACAAGCCTTTCCAAATTCTTCATTTCTCCAATGTTGGCTGGAATGGATGTTAGTGCATTGTACGATATGTCAAGCTCTCTTAATTCAGTCAAATTACACAATTCATCTGGTAAGTTTTTTATCTGTTAAAAAAAGATAACTGACAAAATCAAGTTATTTCTATGCTGTACTTGTCATTGTGACAGTCATAACAAAGTTTATCAGTGTATGTGATGGGAAACATTTCACCTGATAGATTTCTTGTGAATAAGCTATGGACAGTGCATACTATGTATTAGTGTCTGTAAATTGACAGATTATTAAATAGGTAAATTTAAACTCTCTGGTTACTAACCACAAATTAAATGTTTAGTATAAAACAGCAATACTCAAACATTAATGATGAGACATTAATGTTAGATATGTTAGTGTTCCAGAATGATAGCTAACTAAAAACAATTATCTGAATCATGGCATAAACCATAGTTTAGATTTCTCAGTTCTAGTTTTCAATGAGTCCAAACTCGTGAAATGAATTGAAAAATCATTTAACCAGCACACAATTTTGCATTATGAATGGCTACAAAATATAATTTAGACTAAAAGATTTGTTGCTTATGAAACCATACAAAAGATAAATTCTAAATGAAGTGTTTTAACCCTTTATGAGTCATGCATATCTCAAAATATCTTCATTCTTTTTAAAGTTTGCTGTGGATGGTTTACCACAGTGTAATCCTCCGAAGCCTTACCCCAGTTGTCCAGCATTTCATGACAGTTCTTGTATATTTCTACTCTTATGTAGAGCACACGATTCGTCTTGGTGATTTAATAATTATTTATCTCTCAAAAAATGGGTGGAATTCAATGGCTCCCTCTGGGAGATTTCTGAGAAGGGAAGGGTTCTGTTTGATTGTATGAGAAAATGTAGGGTAGACTTCACTGCAGTCGTGTTTTCCCAATTACAGCCAATTTGTGAGCATCTTCCTGCCTGATTGCTAATTCCATCACTGCTGGCCTTTAAATAGTGTCACATGGGAGCCGCATATATAGAACACTGAAAAGCAAACACTATTGCTTATGGTCTTGTAGGGTAAGCCTTTGTTCAAAGGCATTTAGATGACATTGGGAAGGTGGGTGTCTTCTGAGAGCCAAATCACTTGTCCATAAATTGACCATCTTCTTGCAATCCTCATCTTCCTGCAATCCTCATGTTGCTCTCACTTACCTTTCTCCAGGTATTCCTGCTGAAATGTCAAGTGAATTACTGTTAGTAGCCATTGGCAGCTCTCGGATAGGAATTCTGCACTACGTGGGGAAATCTAGAATTATATGACCCCTTTGAATCCCCAAAAAGGGATCCTGCTGGCAATTAAGGTCTTCATTTTCTCAGAGTTCCCAGAGATCATGTTGGTGAGAGTTTTGGTGCGCATTACTTTTGTTCCTCCCAAAAAAATCGATCCATCATCATTAAAACAAATTATTAAGGTCATTATCTCATGGTTGTTTGTGGAGTCTTTTCATATATATTTTGGATACAACATTTCTTGTGTTACAAAAGTGATATGGTGCAATTATCAAACACATCTTCCTCTCCCACTTTATTATTCCAAAGAACCATCTCTTATGCCACACCTTGTCCACTCTGCATCACATGCAACACTGCTTTCTCTTCCTTTCATTTCCTATATAGATGCTGGAGATGTAACCCTTGCTGTTTTACCTCCACTTTCCTCGTTTTCTAAGCTCCAAACTTGGGATGGTCTGCACCCAAACCAGAATGGGACCAACATCCTTGTGGGTGGGTTTACTAGTGCTGTTGGGAGGAGTTTAAACTATTTGGCAGGTCAAGGGTACAGAGAGTATTTGTACAATAGAAACACAGCATGTGGTAGTAAAACAACTAAGGCACAGAGAGTTCAGTCATGTTGAGTTTCAAGGGAGTAAAGCTGGTTGGTTTCTATATCAATGCTAGGAATACTACAGGACAGACACATGGAATTGCAATGTTGTTGTCATCACAGAGATATGGTTGAGGGAGGGGCAGGACTGAAAACTCAACATTTTGGGGTATAGGATCTTCAGACGAGACAATGGAGGATCTAAAAGAGATGATGGTATCGCGTTATTAATTAAAGAGTTGGTTACTGCAGTAAGGAGGAAAGCGGAAAGCATTATAGAGAAAGTGATCACAGTACCATATATTGGAAAAGGAAAAAGATGGCTTGCAAATAATATGTTTTGATTGTAAAAAAGGCAGATTTTATTAAAATAAGGAAGGGCCTGGCAAAAGTAGGCTGGTTTTGTGAAGGGCAGGTTGTGCCTCACAAACCTTATTGAATTCTTTGAGAAGGTGACTAAGGAGGTAGACAAGGGTAAAGCGGTAGATGTGGTGTATATGGATTTTAGTAAAGCGTTTGATAAGGTTCCCCATGGTAGGCTACTGCAAAAAATACGGAGGTATGGCATTGAGGGTGAGTTGGAGGTTTGGATTAGGAATTGGCTGGCTGGAAGAAGACAGAAGGTAGTAGTTGATGGTAAAGGTTCATCTTGGAGTGCAGTTACTAGCGGTGTTCCGCAAGGATCTGTTTTGGGACCATTGCTGTTTGTCATTTTTATAAATGACCTGGAAGAGGGGTTAGAAGGTTAGGTGAGCAAGTTTGCGGATGATACGAAAGTCAGAGGAGTGGTAGACAGTGAGGAAGGATGTGGCAGGTTACAGCAGGATATAGAGAAGCTGCAGAGCTGGGCAGAAAGGTGGCAAATGGAATTCAATGTAGCTAAGTGTGAGGTGATTCACTTTGGGAAGAATAACAAAAAGATGGGGTACTGGGCTAATGGTCGGATACTTGGTAGTGTGGATGAGCAGAGGGATCTTGGTGTCCATGTACACAGATCTCTGAGAGTTGCCACCCAGGTAAATAGTGCGGTGAGGAAGGCATATGGCGTACTGGCTTTTATTGGTAGAGGAATTGAGTTCCGGAGCCCTGGGGTCATGTTGCAGCTGTATAAGTCTCTGGTGCGTCTGCATCTGGAGTATTGTGTGCAGTTTTGGTCGCCATACTATAGGAAGGATGTGGAGGCACTGGAACAGGTGCAGAGGAGGTTTACCAGGATGTTGCCTGGTATGGTAGGAACATCGTATGAGGAAAGGCTGAGGCACTTGAGGCTGTTTTCATTTGCGAAAAGAAGGTTTAGGAGTGACTTGATAGAGGTGTACAAGATGATTAGGGGTTTAGATAGGGTTGACCATGAGAACCTTTTTCCACGTATGGAGTCAGCTATTACGAGGGGGCATAGCTTTAAATTAAGGGGTGGTAGGTATAGGACAGATGTTAGGGGTAGATTCTTTACTCAGCGAGTCGTGAGTTCATGGAATGCCCTGCCAGTAGCAGTGGTGGACTCTCCCTCGTTATGGGCATTTAAACGGGCATTGGATAGGCATATGGAGGATAGTTGGCTAGTGTAGGTGAGTTGGGCTTGGATCGGCGCAACATCGAGGGCCAAAGGGCCTGTACTGCGCTATATTTTTCTATGTTCTATGGAACAGCTTCGTGTGGGAATATCCACAGCTGAACAGTGGTGGGGTGTTCAAAAAGGAATGGGGGAAAGTGCAAGCCCAACATATTCCTTTTAGGGTCAATTTTAGGAGCACCAAGCACTGTGAAATTTGGATGTCTAGCAATATTTAGGACTGAATAAGAAGGAAAATACATTTTAGCAAGTATAAAGGAAGCAAATCAACAGATGCCCTCATGAAGTGTAGGAAGTGAAGGGTAGCACTTAAGAAAGCAATTAGATGAGTAAAGATGGGGGGAGGATTGGGGGCACAAACAGCATGGTGGATAAAATTAGAGTCATAGAGATGTACAGCATGGAAACAGACCTTTTGGTCCAACACATCCATGTTGACCAGATATCCCAACATAATCTAGTCCCATTTGCGAGCATTTGGCCATATCCCTCTAAACCCTTCCTATTCATTTACCTATCCAAATGCCTTTTAAATGTTGCAATTGTACCAGGCTCCACTCTTCCTCAGGCAGCTCATTCCATACACACACCACCCTCTGTGTGAAAAGGTAGCCACTTAGGACCGTATTATATCTTCTCCTCTGACTCCCAGTGCTACGAGCAAGTGAGGGCAGGAATAGGAGGATGGAGCAGATGAACGCATGGCTGAGGAGCTGGTGTATGGGAGAAGGATTCACATTTTTGGATCATTGGAATCTCTTTTGGGGTAGAAGTGACCTGTACAAGAAGGACGGATTGCACCTAAATTGGAAGGGGACTAATATACTGGCAGGGAAATTTGCTAGAACTGCTTGGCAG
>NC_057714.1:68487152-68498803 GCF_004010195.1 Chiloscyllium plagiosum
TGGTGAAGGCTGGTACAATTGCAACATTTAAGAGGCATTTGGGTGGGTATATGAATAGGAAGGGTTTGGAGGGATATGGGCCGGGTGCTGGCAGGTGGGATTAGATTGGGTTGGGATATCTGGTCGGCATGGGCGCGTTGGACCGAAGGGTCTGTTTCCATGCTATACATCTCTATGACACTATGACCCTAAACCTATGCCCTCTAGTTCTGGACTCCCCCACCACAGGGAAAAGATCTTGTCTGTTTATTTTATCCATGCCCCTCATGATTTCATAAACCTCTAGAAGGTCACCCCTCAGCCTCCAATGCTCCAGGGAAAACAGCCCCAGCCTATTCACCTCTCCCTCTCACTCAAGTCCTCCAACCCTGGCAACATCCTTATAAATCTTTTCTGAACCCTTTCTAGTTTCACAACATCCTTCCGATAAGGAGACCAGAATTGCACACAATATTCCAAATGTGGCTTCACCAATGTCCTGTACAGCTGCAACATGACCTTCCAACTCCTATACTCAGTGCTCTGACCAATAAAGGAAAGCATACCAAATGCCTTCTTCACTATCCTATCTATCTGAGATCGGTGGTGGGCAAGTTGTTTGAGGGAATCCTGAGGGACAGGATTTACGTGTGTTTGGAAAGGCAAAGACTGATTAGGGATAGTTAGCATGGCTTTGAGCATGGGAAATAATTTCTCACAAACTTGATTGAGTTTTCTGAAGAAGTAACAAAGATGATTGATGAGGGCAAAGCAGTGGACATGATCGATATGGACTTCAGTAAGGTGTTTGACAAGGTTAGCAAGGTTGGGTCTCATGGAATACAGGGAGAACTAGCCATTTGGATACAGAATTGGCTCAAAGGTAGAAATGGTGGTGGAGGGTTGTTTTTCAGACTGGAGACCTGTGACCAGTGGTGTGCCACAAGGATCAGTGCTGGGTCCACTACTTCTTCTCATTTATATAAATTATTTGGATGTGAAGGGAGAATCAAAGATATTCTCGTTTCGGGAGAGGGAAAAGATATAAAAGAGACCTAAGAGGCAACGTTTTCACACAGAGGGTGTGTACGGAATGAGCTGCCAAAGAAAGTGGTGGAGGCTGGTACAATTGCAATAATTAAAAGGCATTTGGATGTATATGAATAGGAAGGGTTTGGAGGGATATGGGACAAATGTTGGCAATGGGACTAAATTAGGTTGGGCTATCTGGTCAGCATGGACTGATGGGTCTGTTTCCGTGCAGTACATCTCTTTGACTCTATATGAAGCAGAAAGAGGAGGGTATATTTGGGATGAAGAAGGCATCGTTCATGGAGCCAGAGGACATTGATAGAATATTAAATGAGAATTTCACATGTGTTCACTTTGGAGAATGAGGATATAGGTATAGAATTTGAGGAGAGGCACTGTGAGCTTCTTCACCATATTGACATATGGAATAATGAGGTATTTGAGGTTTTGCAGGCATAACAGTGGACAAGTCCCCAGGCTCGAATGAGTTGTATCCCAGAGGCAAGGGAGAAAATTACAAGGCCCCTGACTCATATTTTTAATACCACTATCCACAGGGGAGGTGACAGAGGACTGGAGGATAGCTAATGTGTTTTTATTTTTCATGAAGGATGGTAGAGATAAACCAGAGAATTGCAGTCCATTGAATCTCTCATCAGTGGTAAGAAATATTCTGAAGAAAATTCTGAAGGAGAGAGTTAATCTCCTTAGAGAGTTAAGGTTTGATTTGGGATAGTCAGCATGACTTTGTCAGAGGGACGTCATGCCTTACAATTTTGATAGAATGTTTTAGGTGGTGATCACATCACCAGGACATTGCTTGGCATGGAGCATTTTACTATGAAGAAGGCTTGGATATGCTCAGGTTATTTTCATTAGAGCAGAGAAGGCTGAGGGGTAACCTTATTAAGGTGTACAGAGGAACCTCGATTATCCACCATTCGATTATTTGAATATCGAGTTATCCGGCAAGATCACAAGGTCCCGATTCTTGGCTAAACAATGTTATCAGGTATTCGATTATCCGGAATTCGATTACCGAAAGAAATACTCCCTGCCTGTGTCCTTCAGATAATTGAGGTTCCTCTGTATAAGATTATGAAGGGCAAGCACATGATGGATAGGTAGCAGCTGTTCTCTTTAGTCGAAGAATCAAAATCAAGAACAAACTTTTAAGATGAAAGGGTATTTGAAGAAATTTGTTTCACCCAAACAAATGAGAGTGTGTTGGGAATCTAGAATGCACTATCGGGAAACTTCACCAAGTATGTGAATGAGCACTTGATCTGTCCCAACATTCAAAGCTGTGGGGCAAGTGCTGGAAAGTGGATTAATGTAGATAGTCAACACAGAGTCGATGGGCCGAAGGACTTCTCTTATGCTCTATTACTCTCTCATCACTCCACATGAAAATGTATTTACCGATATATCTTTTCATTTAGCATACTATTTGTTGTCTAGAATGCAACAAAGCAGAGTAGGTGACTGCTTTCCATCGTACTGCCACTCAATCTACAAACATAGTCTCAGTTTCCCATTGTCTGTAGTTTTAATTCTCTAATTTGCTGTCATGCTGATGACCCTGATCTTTGTGTCCAGCAGTGGTTCCAGTGAAACTCCATGTAAACTTGAGGAACAGCACCTCATCTTTCGATTTGTAACTCTATAGCCTTCCAAATTCAACAATGAGATCAACAATTTCAGACTATAATCTCAATCCCCAGTTTGATATATTATCTTTTGGAGATTTCACTATTAGACTTGTTTGCTATCCCTTGTTTTTGATTTTGTAGAACATCAATTCAACGGTTTGCCATCCACACTTTGTGTAAATACAACTTTTGTTTGTTTTATTTCCATCATTTCTACTCATTTTGGTCCTCTACTATCAATTCTTTTGACATTTAATCTTTTCTGTATTTCACCCTACCACAAACCTCCCCTTTTGTTATTCTTGCTCTCCCCACTATCATTTGTTTAACACCGATTACATTTCTAACTTTTCCCAGCTCTGATGAAAAGTGAAGTTTCTGTCCTCACAGTTGCTGCCTGATCTGCTTCATACTTCCAGCATTCTGTTTATAATTCGGATTTCATAAATCTACAAAAGTTTGTTTTTGTATTAATCCAATGTTTTAGCACTTGGGTAGAACAAAATTATTTCCACTGCCACATTCCCTCCCCTTAGCAATGTATATCTATATATTTCAAATATTTATCAATTTGTTCCTTTAAAAAATGTAAACCATCCATACTTCAGCAGTTCTTTGTACAAATTATTTCAATCATTGTTGTATCCATATCCATACCTTAAAACCATCCAACTGACTGATTTTCAGTTTTCTTAATGTTGTTAAATGACACAGTTCAATTGGAAATAAATTAAAATGGTTATTAGAAAGATTGATCTCCAAAATATTCTGTAGATTTAGAATATCCCATGGAAGAGTTTCTATTTGATTGTTAGATATATCTAGTAGAGTCAGGTTGGACAATCTGCATAAATTATAACAAAATGTGTAAAATTTGTTATTTTGAAGAAGGAGAATTTGAAGATTATACAAAGCAGATATTTGCACTGGAATAGAATCAATTCCATTTTGACTCAAATCCAAAAAATCCAAATTCCACAGTTTACATATCTCAATTGGAAATGAAGTAAAGTTATTTGCACTTAGGATGAGGTTTTCCAGGTTCCTCAAGCAGCACAACTTAACTAGTATTTCAGAGATGTGGTTGCCACTAAGATTCAAATACTTCAACTCAGTTATTAAACTTAATGCCACTGGAAACTGTTGAAGATTGTTGTTACTAAAGTTGATTTTTGTCATTCTAAAACAGTTTTTGAGTTCAATAGGAATGTATTCCACCATATTATGAGAAATATCCAGAACTGAAAGATGGGCAACATGTGACATACCCACTGGCAAAGTTTTCAGTTCATTTTTGCTGGCACAGAATTCTGTCATATTATAAAGATTGCCTATTCTTAAAGGCAGGTCTATGAGCTGATTGCTATCAAGTAAAAGTTGTTTAATTCTTACACAATTGGAAAGCTCATTTGGAAGATGTTTTAACTGATTATTTTTTAGTTGCAGAATCCGTAGTTCCTGTAGTTTCTCTATTTGCTCTGAAAGGCTAGCCAACTGATTTCCACACAATCTTAGTTCTTCAAGATTAAACAAATCAAAAAACTGTAGTGGCAAAAAGGTTATCTTGTTATCATTTAAAGACAGTTCACTCAAGTTTTTCAGCTCAGAAATCTCCATTGGTAAGCTTCGAAGAGAGTTTCCTGAAAGGCTAAGCTTTGTTAGCTCTGGAAGCAGACATATGGCTCTTGGAAAAACAAAAAGCCTGTTTTGGTCTAAATTGAGAACAGTCAAATTCTTCAGCCTGGCTATAGTTTCTGGTAAAATGCTCAGTTGGTTTTCTTTCAAGTTCAGGATTTCTAATGTTATTAACTGTCCAATTTCAGTAGGTAGCTGTGAAATATTATTTTTATTAAGGAAAAGTTGGCTCAGCTGACTGAACACAGCAATTTCACCTGGAATACATGTGATGCTGTTTTCGCTGATATTCAAAACATTCAGATTTGTTAACAGATAAAGTTTTGATGGAATTGAGGTTAAATTCTTTCTTCTAAGCGATAATATTGTAAGCTTAGCCACCATGTTGGCATCAACTTCCGAATCATCGCTCTCTGAAAGTATTAAATTTGTTGCATATTCTAGAAAGGCAGAGTCTAAGTATTCTTCTGAATTCTCTGTTGTCAAAATGATGGCATTAGGTTTGTCATTCATTTTCTCTTCACTAATGTTTATATAAATTCATGACACATTTGTTGAGACTGCATTGACTTCCTTTCTTTATCATTGGACAACACTAAAAATAGAAATAAAGTCATTCACTAATACACATGCGAGAATATTATATCTAGAATCATAGAGATGTACAACATGGAAACAGACCCTTCGGTCCAACTCGTCCATGCCAACCAGATATCCTAACTTAATCTACTCCCATTTGTCAGCACTTGGCCCATATCCCTCCAAACCGTTTCTATTCATATACCCATCGAGATGCCTTTTAAATGCTGTAATTGCACCAGCCTCCACCATTTCCTCTGGCAGCTCAATCCATACAAGCACAACCCTCTATGAAAAAGTTGCTCCTTAAGTCCCTTTTATATTTTTCCCCTCCCACCCGAAACTTATGTTCTGGACTCCCCCACCATAGGGAAAAGACCTTGTCAATTTATCCTATCCATTCCCCTCATGATTTTATAAACCTTTATAAGGTCACCCCTCAGCTTCCAATGCTCCAGAGAAAACAGCCCCAGCATATTCAGCCTCTCCCTATAGCTCAAACCATCCAATCCTGACAACGTTAAAAATCTGCAAGTGCAAATTCACCCCACAAACGTATCTGTATATGTGTGCATGTATGTTTTTGTGTGTGTGTGTGTGTCTGTCTGTCTGTCTGGGTTGGGCGATTGTGAGGGTCTGTGAGAGAGAATGTATATGTATGTGTGTATGTGAGTGTAAAGTGGACCGCAGACACACACTCTTACAGACACAGACTCCCCTACTCACATGCATCCTCTCACAGACTTGGACACACACACACACACACGCACACGCACGCACGCACACGCACACGCACACACGCGTACAGCCGCAACATGACCTTCTAACTGCTTTTCTCAATGCTCTGACCAATAAAGAAAAGCATATCAAATGCATTCTTCATTATCCTATCTACCTGCAACTCTACTTTCAAGGAAATATGCACTCCAATGTCTCTTTGTTGAGGAACACTCCCCAGGATCTTACCATTAAATGTATAAATCCTGCTCTGATTTTCAGTCTAAGCATTATGGCACAGACAGGGAACACAGGGAGCTAACACCTTCAACATCTTATCTGGCTGACACCAATTGTTACAGTTAACCTGAGAATGGAATTTTTTAAAAAGTGTTTTGTGATTTACATATGAAAGAAGTAAAACTATCATGGTCATTCTAACCGATGAGAGATTCAACAAACAATCAAGGTATTTTTCAATGTATAATTTCAGTTACATCAGACTAAACTTTTAATAAAATTCTATGTCTTACAATTGTGTACTCCACAACTACCTGATGAAGGAGTGGTGTTCTGAAAGCCATGCTTCCAATTAAACCTGTTGGACTAAAACCTAGTGTGTGATTTTTAACTTTGTACACCCCAGTCCAACACTGGCATCTCCAAATCAATCCTGGCAACATCCTTGTCAATTTTTTCTGAACCCTTTCAAGCTTCACAACATCCTTCCGATAGCAAGGGGACCAGAATTGCACACAATATTCCAAAAGTGGCCTAACCAATGTCCTGAACAGCCGCAACATGACCTTCCAACTGCTTTTCTCAATGCTCTGACCAATAAAGAAAAGCATATCAAATGCATTCTTCACTATCCTATCTACCTGCGACTCTACTTTCAAGGAAATATGCACTCCAATGTCTCTTTGTTGAGGAACACTCCCCAGGATCTTACCATTAAATGTATAAATCCTGCTCTGATTTGTTTTTCCAAAGTACAGTTACTTAATCTCTATAACTGGTGGGCATTGGAGAGTGCTGTCATCATGTTTCATAACATAAATTTTTAATATATTAAATTTCCTTTGTTTTTATGCTTTGGGCAGTACTGAGATTTTTGATACGATTTCACATATTTTGATTGATGACACTGGGCAACCATCCATTTTAGTGGAAATGTATGCTGCAATAGAGAGCTGACATCCCTTTAGGCAGTAGTCTACCTTGTCATCAAAGGAAAAAAACCAAAACCTTTCAGCACTGAAGCACAAATCCATAAAAATCAAAATCTAAGAAGAGATTAAGGAGTAAAACTTTAGGCAAACTCCTACACTAACTCCTTACACCCACTGATAACACCTTCTTCATTCCACCCAACCACAAGCACAACCCCTAGAGTCATGCCACCAAACTAAACCCTCTGAACCATACACACACAGCACAGTTCCTGCCAGACCTGACACCCATCCCATTGCCAACACCAAACTCTATACCCATAGCCTTTTGCAAGAATTGACAACTAGTCAAGGCAGCATAACTAGTGGTTAGCGCCAGGGACCATAGTTTTATTCCAGGCTTGGGGAGTTTGTACATTCTCCCCGTGTCTGCGTGGGTTTCCTCTCACACTAAAAAAAAGATGTACAGATTAGGTGGAGTGGCCACGCTAAATTGCCCATGGTGTCCAGAGATGTACAGATTAGGTGGATTAGCCATGGGCAATGCAGGGTTACAGCGATGGTGATTCTGGTTGGGATGTTCTTCTGAGAGTCAGTGTAATCTATGAAAAAGTCAACTCTCAAAAGACCCTGCCACTGATGGATGTGTTCCCTTTAACACCACCACTGAACTCACCTGCCAGACCCAATTCACCACCCCAGTTGTCATTCCACCCGCGCACCAGACCTTAATCTCCCTGCCATTGGACATGACATCCCATTCCCTTCCGAACTGCTGAATTGGAATTTGCCACTAGAAATGCAGATTCAGTCCTAATTGAAATGTGTAGCAGGTGAAAGTGAGGATTGCAGATGCTGGAGATTGTAGTCGAGAGTATGATGCTGAAAAAGCACAGCAGTTCAGGCAGCATCCGAGAAGCAGGAGAGTCAATGTTTCGGGCAAATGCCCTTCATCAGGAATGAGGCTGGGAGTCTGGGGTAGAGAGATAAATGGTAGAGGGGTGGGGTTGTGGGGGAGAGGTAGCTGAGAGTGTGATAGCTGGATGGCGGTGAGCTTAATGGAGATAGGTCAGAGAGGAGGGTGGAGCAGATAGGTGGGAAGGAAGATGGACAGGTAGGAGAGGTCATGAGGGTGGTGCCGAGTTGGAAGATTGGATCTGCGATAAGGTGGGGGGTGAATGGGGAAACTGGTGAAATCCACATTGATCCCGTGTAGTTGGAGGGTCTCAAGGCGGAAGATGAGGCATTCTTTCTCCAAGTTTTCGGTGGCTAGAGTTTGGTGTTGGAGGAGGCCCAGGACTTGCATGTCCTTGGCGGAGTGTGGGAAGGGGAGTTAAGTGTTCGAAACCTTGACTCTCCTGTTCCTTGGATGCTACTGAGCCTGACGAGGGAGTTGCGGAAGGAACAGTCTTTATGCAAAGGGGATAGGGGTGGGGAGGGAAATATATCTCTGGTGTGGGGGCCGTTTGTAGGTGGCAGAAATGGCAGTGGATGATGTGATGTATACGGAGGTTGGTGAGGTATAAGGTGAGGACGGGGATGGGCGGGGGTTTCTGTCCTTTTTGTGGTTGGAGGGATGGGATTCGAGGGCAGAGGTGCAGGAAGTGGCTGAGATGTGCTGGAGGACATCATCAACCACGTGAGAGGGGAAGTTGCGGTCTTTAAAGAAGGAGGCCATCTGATGTGTTCTGTGGTAGAACTGGTCCTCCTGGGAGCAGAGACAGCAGAGGCAGAGAAATTGGGGATAAGGGATAGCATTTTTATAGGAGGCAGGGTGGGAAGAGGTGGGTTTGTAGAAGATGTCAGTGTTGAGTCAATCACTGGTAATGGAGATGGAGAGGTCCAGGAAGAGGATGGAGGTGTCAGAGATGATTCAGGTGAATTTAATGTCAGGGTGGAATGTGTTGGTGAAGCCTCCTCATGGGAGCAGGAGATGGCGCCAATGGAGCCATCAATGTGTGGAGGAAAAGGCGGGAAATGATGCTAGTGCAGCTACAGAAAATGGATTGTTCGACGTAGCCGACGAAGAGACAGGCATAGCTGGAGCCTATGCAGGTGCCCATGGCTACCCCTTTTGTCTGGAGGAAGTGGGAGGATTCGAAGGATAAATTATTGAGGGGGAGGACCAGTTCAACTAAATGAATTAGTGTGACAGTGGTGGGAACATCAGGAGAGCGAGAAACAGATGGTTTAGAAGCCCTGGTCATGGCAGATGGAAGTGTATAAGGACTGGATGTCCATGATGAAGATGAGGCATCAGGAGAAGAGTAAACAAAACTCTTGGAGGAGGTGGAGAGCGTGGGTGGTGTCCTGAACGTATGTGCTGAGTTCTTGGAGGAGGGGGCATCGGACATTATTGAGGTAGGTGGAGATGAGTTTGGAAATGTATAGCAGCCGAGTGATATCCAGGTTTCAAATGTGGTGACCTCAAGCAAGTTCCTTCAAAGTCCCACTTACTGTCACAAAGCAGCTGTCCATTAATATCGCCGCCAGAGAACAGAGCGGTGGCTGCGGTTTGAACATTTAACAGAAAAACAGAGCAAATCAAAACCCAAGATCTGCCCTCTCTCTTGATGTACAGGGACGCCGGTGAGAAGATGACAGCCAAGGGTGAGAGTTACCAGAGAGGGAGCATCTGCAACTCCTTCTCCTGGCAGGGTCAATGGAAGGGAGGTAAAAACAATGACTGCAGATGCTGGAAACCAGAGTCTAGATTAGAGTGGTGCTGGAAAAGCACAGCAGTTCAGGCAGCATCCGAGGAGCAGTAAAATCGACGTTTTGGGCAAAAGCCCTTCATCAGGAATACAGGCAAAGTGCCTGAAGGGTGGAGAGACAAAGGAGAGGAGGGTGGGGATGGGGATAAAGTAGCATAGAGTACAATAGGTCAGGGGGGAGGGTGGAGTGGATAGGTGGAAAAGAAGATAGGCAGGTAGGACAAGTCATGGGGACAGTGCCGAGCAGGAAGTTTGGAACTGGGGTGAGGTGTGGGAAGGGGAAATGAAGAAACTGTTGAAGTCCACATTGATGCCCTGGGGTTGAAGTGTTCTGAGGCTGAAGGTGAGGCGTTCTTCCTCCAGACGTCGGGTGGTGAGGGAGCGGCGGTGAAGGAGGCCCAGGACCTCCATGTCCTCAGCAGAGTGGGAGGGGGAGTTGAAATGTTGGGCCACAGGGCGGTGTGGTTGATTGGTGTGGGTGTCCCGGAGATGTTCCCTAAAGTGCTCTGCTAGGTATCCAGTCTCCCCAATGTAGAGGAGACCGCATCCGGAGCAACGGATACAATAAATGATCTTGGTAGATGTGCAGGTAAAACTTTGATGGATGTGGAAGGCTTCTTTAGGGCCTGGATGGAGGTGAGGGAGGAGGTGTGGGTGCAGGTTTTACAGTTCCTGCGGTGGCAGGGGAAGGTGCCAGGATGGGAGGGTGGGTTGTAGGGAGATTGGTAGGGTGGAAGGTGAGCACCAGGGGCATTCTGTCCTTGTTACGGTTGGAGGGGTGGGGTCTGAGGGCAGAGGTGCAGGATGTAGACGAGATGCATTGGAGAGCATCTTTAACCACATGGGAAGAGAAACTGCGGTCTCTAAAGACGGAGGAGGCGGAGGACTTGGGAATATGGGATGGCATTTTTGCAAGTGGTAGGGTGGGAAGAGGTGTAATCCAGGTAGCTGTGGGAGTCAGTAGGTATGTAAAAAATGTCAGTGTCAGAGAGGTCCAGGAAGGGGAGGGAGGTGTCAGAGATGGTCCAGGTAAATTTAAGGTCAAGGTGGTATGTGTTGGTGAAGTTGATGAATTGCTCAACCTCCTCGCGGGAGCACGAGGTGGCGCCAATGCAGTCACCAATGTATTGGAGGAAGAGGTGGGGAGTGTCGGAGGGCCGCGGCCGGTTACCACAGCGACCATTAAACTCACGTGCTGCTTGTTGTCTTCCCGCCCCCTGCCGCGAGTTCGGAGCTGAGATCCCGCCCCTCCCATGTGATCGGCGCCGAGACCCCGCCCCTGTCACGAGATCGGTGCCGAGACCTCGCCCCCTCCTGCGGAATCGGGGCCCCGCCCCTGTCGCGAGATCGGTGCCGAGACCTCGCCCCCTCCTGCGGGATCGGAGCCGAGAACCCGCCCCTGTCGCGAGATCAGTGCTGAAACCTTGCCACCCCCTCCCGCGTGATCGGAGCGGGGACCCCACCCCTTTCAGCTTGTTCGGAACAGAGATCCGCCCTCTTCGGGAGAAAGCCGTCATCTCCGTCATTTACTCCTTTCACCACTGAGGCACAGTGGTTTAAGTATTTATCATCTACCACATGAACTGCAACAAGTGTCTTTTGAGAGCATCTTCCAAATCCAAAAATTGTATCACCTAGAAGCACAACAGGGTCGCAGATGCATGGAACACCACCACCTATCTGTTCATCTTCAATCCACAAACTATCTTGACCTGGAACTAGATCAACATTCATTCAATTATAAGCATTCTGGTCTATGAGTCAAAATCATGGAACTCTCTTAGAAGCAGCCTTGTGGGTTTACCTGCTCTTAACTGATTGCAGTGGTTGCATTGTGCTGTCACAGTGTATTAGAACATAGAATAGTACAGCACAGGAACAAACTTTCTGCCCACCAGGTAAAAACAATGACTGCAGATGCTGGAAACCACATTCTGGATCAGTGGTGCTGGAAGAGCACAGCAATTGGTGGGCGGCACGGTGGCACAGTGGTTAGCACTGCTGCCTCACAGCGCCAGAGATCCGGGTTCAATTCCCGCCTCCGGCGACTGACTGTGTGGAGTTTGCACGTTCTCCCTGTGTCTGCGTGGGTTTCCTCCGGGTGCTCCGGTTTCCTCCCACAATCCAAAGATGTGCAGGTCAGGTGAATTGGCCATGCTAAATTGCCCGTA
>NC_057714.1:68499512-68500730 GCF_004010195.1 Chiloscyllium plagiosum
CGCTTCAGGCTCTCTGCCTTTATTCCTGATGAAGGGCTTTTGCCCGAAACGTCGATTTTGCCTATCTTCGGATGCTGCCTGAATTGCTGTGCTCTTCCAGCACCACTGATCCAGTTTCTGCCCACCATGTCTGTCTTGACCATGATGCTGTTTTAAACTGATCCCATCTGCCTGCACCTGTTCCATATCTCTCTATTCTCTGCCTGTTCGTATGTCTGTCTAAATGCTTACTCATGATTTTGAGGTGCTGGTGTTGGACTGGGTGTACAAAGTTAAAAATCACAACACCAGGTTTACTTGGAAGCACTAGCTTTCAGAGCGCTGGTCCTTCATAGATGATTTTGTAGTATAAGATCATAAGACACAGAATTTATAGCAAAAGTTGATGTGCACACAATTTCAGTTACATCACATGTGTAGGTGTGTGGGGGAGGGGTGGGTATGTGTGTCTGTGAGAGAGTTTGTGTGTGAGTGTAAAGGCGTATAGGTCTGTGAAAGGGTGTTCCCTCGTCGGAGAACACTTCAGCATTCCGGGACATTTGACATCAGACTTTAGGGTGACCATCCTCCAAGTTGAACTTCAGGATAGGCAACAAAGTAGACACGCAGAGGCTGATAATGTGTTGCTGGAAAAGCACAGCAGGTCAGGCTGCATCCAAGGAACAGGAGAATCGACCTTTCGGGCATGAGCCCTTCTTCAGGAATGAGGAAAGTGTGTCCAGCAGGCTAAGATAAAAGGTAGGGAGGAGGGACTTGGGGGAGGGGCGTTGGAAATGTGATAGGTGGAAGTAGGTAAAGGTGAGGGTGATAGGCCGGAGTGGGGTGGGGGCGGAGAGGTCAGGAAGAAGATTGCAGGTTAGGAAGACAGTGCTGAGTTCGAGGGATTTGACTGAGACAAGGTGGGGGGAGGGGAAATGAGGAAACTGCCCCAAGGGACACTTCCATATCTGCCACAAATTCACCTGCACCTCCACACACATCATATATTGCATCCGCTGCACCCGATGTGGCCATCTCTGTATTGGGGAGACAGGCCGCCTACTTGCGGAATGTTTTAGAGAACACCTCTGGGACACCCGGACCTACCAACCCAATCACCCCATGGCTCAACACTTCAACTCCCCCTCCCACTCCACCAAGGACATGCAGGTCCTTGGACTCCTCCATCGCCAGACCATAGCAACACGACGGCTGGAGGAAGAGCACCTCATCTTCCGC
>NC_057714.1:68500839-68503822 GCF_004010195.1 Chiloscyllium plagiosum
ATCACATTTCCAATGCCCCTCCCCCAAGTCCCTCCTCCCTACCTTTTATCTTAGCCTGCTGGAAACACTTTCCTCATTCCTGAAGAAGGGCTCATGCCCGAAACGTCGATTCTCCTGTTCCTTGGATGCTGCCTGACCTGCTGTGCTTTTCCAGCAACACATTTTCAGCTCTGATCTCCAGCATCTGCAGTCCTCACTTTCTCCACGCAGAGGCTGATAGCCAAGTTCGGTATCCATGGGGATGACCTCAACCAGGACCTTGGGTTCATGTCACATTACAGGTGATTCCACACATGCATTCCTACAGACCCATCAACTCACGCAGACCCTCTCATACACAAGCTGTCTCTCATATGCCCACACATACACTCCCACACTTACACACCCTCTCACAGACTTTAAACCCTTTTGCACTCACACACATACACACATTCTCTCACAGGCACTCATAGACCCCCCCATGCACATGCACGCGCACACACACAAGTTTGTGGGGTGAATGTGTACTTGTAGAATTACATTTTATTTTGCTCAAAAACTGCATGAATCCATGTAAGATTTTGTAAATCCCTTTTTTTAGATAAGAATCAGTCTGAACATTGGGCCACAGACAACCTCACACAGGACATCTCACATCTTCAATGTATTATCTGGGCCGACATGACACCAATTGTTAAAGTTCACTTGAGAATGCAACTTTAAAACAATCCTGCAATTCACATATGAAAGAACTGAAACCAATATGTTTATTCTAAAAGATGAGAGACTTAATAAACAATCCAGGTCTTTTCCAATATATAATTTCAGTTACGTCACACTGTAAACTTTTGCTATAAATTCTGTGTCTTACTTTCTTACACTTCACAACCACCTGATGAAGAAGCAGCGCTCCTAAAGCTAGTGCTTCCAGATAAACCAGTTGGACTATAAACTGTGTGATTTTTAACTAAATGCATATTGGTGCACTCATACAAGTAAGTGGAGAGTATTCTGTCACATTTGTGACTATGAATGGAAAATAATAGATAGGCTTCAGGGTATTAGTGAATAACTCACTACAGAACTCTATGTCATTTATTTACATGATTTGCATATTAATATAGGAGGTATGATTAATAAGTTTGCAGATGACACAAAAATTAGTCGTGTAGTAGACAGCAAAGGAGACTAGCTCAAGGGACCTCGATCAGATGGACAAATGGGCCAAGGAGTGGCAGCAATAGTTTATTTTAGATAAGTGTGACTGTACTGCAGTTTATAAAATCTTGAGGGGCATGGATAGTGTGAATAGCTAAGATCTTTCTTCCAGGGTAGGGGAGTCCAAAGTTTAGGTTTTGGGTAAGAGGGAAAAGATTTAAAAGGGACTTAAGGGGCAACTTTTTCACGCAGAGTGTGCTGCATGTATGGAATGAGCTGCCAGAGGAAGTGGTGGAGACTGGTACAATTACAACATTTAAAACCTATCTGGATGAGTACACGAACGGTGGCTCAGTGGTCGGCACTGCTGCCTCACAGCACCAGGGAGTCGGGCTCAGTCCAGCCTCTGGTGACTGTGTGTGGTGTTTGCACATTCTCCCCGTGTTGTGTGGGTTTGCTTCAGGTGTTCCAGTTTCCTTTCACTGTCCAAAGATGTATAGTTTGGTGGACTGGCTATGCTTAATTGTCTAACATTTGGGTTAGTCCTGTAAAATGATAAAGGGTAGGGAGTGGGTCTGGGTGGGATACTCTTTGGAAGGTTGGTGTGGACTTGATGGGTTGAATGGCCTGCTTCCACACTATAGGGATTCTATGATGAATAGGAATGATTTAGAGGCATATGGGTCAAATGCTAGCAAATGGATCTAATTGATTTGAGCTATAAGAAGAGGCTGAATAGGCTGGGGCTATTTTCCCTGGAGCCTTGGAGGCTGAGGGGTGACCTTATAATGGTTTACAAAATTATGAGGGGCATAGATAGGATAAATAGACAAAGTCTTTTCCCTGGGGTCAGGGAGTCCAGAACTAGAGGGCATAGGTTTAGGGTGAGAGGGGAAAGATATAAAAGAGACCTAAGGGACAACTTTTTCACGCAGAGGGTGGTACGTGTATGGAATGAGCTGCCAGAGGAAGTGGTGGAGGCTAGTACAATTGCAACATTTAAACAGCATTTGGATGGGTAAATGAATAGGGAAGGGTTTAGAGGGATTTGGGCCGTTTGCTGGCAGTTGGGACTAGATTGGGTTGGGATATCTTGTTGGCATGGATGGGTTGGACCGAAGGGTCTGTTTCCATGCTGTACATCTCTATGACTCTATGATATCTGGTTAGCATGGTCAAGTAGGACTGATGGGTCTGTTTCCATGCTGTATGGTTCTATAACTCCTACCCCTGACCTGGTCTGTAAACTCAATATTTATCTGGCTGGTTCAGTCCAGTTCCTGGTCAATGGTAATCCCCTAAGGTATTTATAGTGGGAAGTTAGCGATAGTAATGCCATAGACTGTCAAGGGGTGATGGTTAGATTTTCTTGTTTCATAGTGTTTTGGTTTTATTTTCCAGTTCACACCTAGCATTAAATTAGATCATGTTATGACCACTCCTATTGTTAATTATTAAATAGTTCCTCTTAATGCCCATTACTAAATTAGTTTGATAATTAGAGTGATGGTACTAAAATGTGTTGCTCCATAAAGCTATCATGAACACTGCCAAGAAATTATTTTACTTTCTGATTCGCTCCTCCCAATCTCTATTAAAGCAACTCTTCATTTGTTACAATCCTTTGAATTAATGCTTTCAGCTACTTTATTGCTAGTTTTGTGAAGTCTGTAGTCAACTCCCAATACAATTTTAAGTCGTCCCTTTTTCCTCAATTCTAGCCATTGAATAGGCGAAAGTGAGGTCTCTGGATCAGTGGTGCTGGAAGAGCACAGCAATTCAGGCAGCATCCGAGGACAGGCAAAATCGACGTTTCGGGCAAAAGCCCTTCATCAGGAATAAAGGC
>NC_057714.1:68504063-68512899 GCF_004010195.1 Chiloscyllium plagiosum
ACCGCATCGGGAGCAACGGATACAATAGATGATATTAGTGGATGTGCAGGTAAAACTTTGATGGATGTGGAAGGCTCCTTTAGGGCCTTGGATGGAGGTGAGGGAGGAGGTGTGGGCACAGGTTTTACAGTTCCTGCGGTGGCAGGGGAAAGTGCCAGGATGGGAGGGTGGGTCGTAGGGGGGCGTGGACTGCAGATGCTGGAAATTAGAGTTCATTGTTGTGCTGGAAAAGCACAGCAGGTCAGGCAGCATCTGAGGAGCAGGAAAATCGATGTTTCGGGCAAAAGCCCTTCATCACAAATGAGGCTGGGAGCTTCGGGGGTGGAGAGTTAAATGAGAGAGGTGTGGTGCTGAGGGGAAGGTAGCCAAGAGTGCCGTGGATGGAAGAAGTTGGGGGTAATGGTGATAGGTTGGAGAGGAGGGTGGAGTGGATGGGTGGGAAGGAAGATAAACAGGTGGGACATGGCATGAGGATGGTGGTGAGCTGGACAGATGGAACTGCGATAAGGTCGGGGGAAGGGAAAATGAGGAAACTGGTGAAATCCACATTGATGCCCTGGGGTTGGAGGATCCAGAGGCGGAAGAGGAGGCGTTCTTCCTCCAGGTGTCAGGTGGTAAGGGAGTGGTGATGGGGGAGGCCAGGACCTGATGTCCTCAGTGGAGTGGGAGGGGGAGTTGAAGTATTCAACCACGGCATGGTGGGGTTGGTTGGTGTGGGTGTACCAGATATGTTCTCTGAAGCGCTCTGGGAGTAGGCGTCCTGTCTCCCCAATGTAGAGGAGACCGCATCAAGAGCAACGAATGCAGTAAATGATGTGTGGAAGTGCAGGTGAAACTTTGATAGGTATGGAAGGCTCCTTTGGGGACTTGGACGGAGGTGAGGGGGTAGGTGTGGGTGCAGGTTTTGGAATTCCTGCGGAGCAGGGGAAGGTACCGGGAGGGATGGGTAAGTAGTTGGGGCCGTGGACCTGATGAGATAGTTGCGGAGAGAACAGTCTTTATGGAAAGCAGATAGGGGTGGGGTCCATTTGTAGGTGGCGGAAATGGCGCAGAATGATGTGATGTATATGGAGGTTGGTGGGGTGGAAGGTTAGGACCGGGACGTCCTGTCCTTGTTGTGGATGGAGGAGTGGGATTGCAGGGCAGAGGTGCAGGAAGTGGATGACATGTGCTGGAGGGCACCTTCAATCATGTGGGAAGGGAAATTGTGGTCTTTAAAGAAGCAGGCCACCTGGTGTGTTCTGTTTTGGAACTGGTCCTCCTGGGAGCAGATGCGGCAGCGGCGGAGTATTTGGGAATAAGGGATAGCATTTTTAAAGAAGGCAAGGTTGGAGGAAATGTAACCCAGGTAGCTGTGGGAGGTGGTGGGTTTGTAGAAAATGTCAGTGTTGAGTTGCTCATCGTTGATGGAGAGGTCCAGGAAGTGGAGGGAGGTATCAGAGATAGTCCAGATGAATTTAAGGTCAGGCTGGAATGTGTTGGTAAACTTGATGCGGTCTCCTCTACATTCGGGAGACAGGACTCCTACTCGCAGAGCGCTTCAGAACATCTCCGGGACACCCGCACCAACCAACCTCACTGCCCCGTGACCGAACACTTCAACTCCCCCTCCCACTCCGCTGAGAACTTGCAGGACCGGGCCTCCTCCACCGCCACTCTCTTACCACCTGACGCCTGGAGAAAGAACGCCTCATTTTTTGCCTCGGGACCTTTCAACCCCATGGCATCAATGTGGATTTCACCAGGTTCCTCATTTCTCCTTCCCCGACCTTATTCCATTTCTAAACCTCCAGCTCAGCACCCTCATGACCTGTCCCACCTGTCAATCTTCCTTCCCATCTATCCACTCCACCCTCTTCTCCGACCTATCACCATTATCCCCACCTCCATCCACCTATTGCACTCTTGGCTACCTTCACCCCATTACCACTCCCCTCCCATTTATCTCTCCACCCCTGAGACTCCCAGCCTCATTCCTGATGAAGGGCTTTTGCCTGAAACGTCGATTTTCTTGCCCCTCAGATGCTGCCTGACCTGCTGTGCTTTTCCAGCACCACACTCTTGACTCGAGCCATTGAATCCCCTGCTGATCACATTCTCTCACCTATATCCTCTGTTATTAATGTTGTATCCAGTGTGTTATGGCAACAGCCTTTCCCAAGATCGCAAGAAACTACTGAAAGTCATGAACACAGCCCAGTCCACCATGCAAACCAGCCTCTATCCACTGACTCCGTCTATACTTCCCATTGCCTCAGGTAAGCAACCAACATACTCAAAGACCCCTCCCACCCCGGTTATACTCTCACCCTTTTCCATTGGGCATAAGATATAAAAGTTTGAATACACGTATGAACAGATTAAAGAACAGCTTCTTCCGTACCGTTATGAGACTTTGAACTTCTCAAATGTTAATGTTGAGTTCTCTCTTTTTACCTTCTCTGTGCTGTAACACGGTATTCTGCGCTCCATTCTACCCAATGCACTTTGTATCTTCCAATCTGCCTGTAAAGTACGCAAAGTAACATAGAGTCATAGAGATGTAGAGCATGGAAACAGACCTTTCGGTCCAACCCGTCCATGCCGACCAGATTTTCATTGTATCTTAGTACAGACTGATAGGGATAGTCAACAGGGCTTTGTGCATGGGAAATCATGAGTCACAAACTTGATTGAGATTTTTGAAGAAGTAACAAAGAGGATTGATGAGGATAGAGCAGTAGATTAGATTAGATTAGATTCCCTACAGTGTGGAAACAGGCCCTTAGGCCCAACAGGTGATCTGCATGGACAACAGTAAGGCGTTTGACAAGGTTCCTCATGGAAGACTGGTTAGCAAGGTTAGATCTTACGAAATACAGAGAGAACTAGCCATTTGGATACAGAACTGGCTCAAAGATAGTAGACAGACAGTGGTGTTGGAGGGTTGTTTTTCAGATTGGAGGTCTGTGACGAGTGGGGTGCCATGAGGATCTGTGCTGGGTCCTCTACTGTTTGTCATTTACATAAATGATTTGGATGTGAGCATAAGAGGTACAGTTCATAAGTTTGCAGACAACACCAAAATTGGAGGTTTAGTGGACAGCGAAGAAGGTTACCTCAGATTACAACAAAACCTTGACCAGATGGGCCAATGGGCTGAGAAGTGTCAGATGGAGTTTAATTCAGATAAATGCAAGGTGCAGCATTTTGGGAAAGCAAATTTTAGCAGGACATATACACTTAATGGTAAGGTTCTAGGGAGTGTTGCTGAACAAAGAGACCTTGGAGTGCAGGCTCATAGCTCCTTGAAAGTGGAGTCACAGGTAGATAGGATAGTGAAGAAGGCGTTTGGTATGCTTTCCTTTATTGGTCAGAGTATTGAGTACAGGAGTTAGGAGGCCATGTTGCGGCTGTACAGGACATTGGTTAGGCCACTGTTGGAATATTGTGTGCAATTCTGGTCTCCTTCCTATCGGAAGGATGTTGTGAAACTTGAAAGGGTTCAGAAAAGATTTACGAGGATGTTGCCAGAGTTGGAGGATTTAAGCTCTAGGGAGAGTCTGAACAGGCTGGGGCTGTTTTCCCTGGAGCGTTGGAGGTTGAGGAGTGATTTTATAGAGGTTTACAAAATCATGAGGGGCATGGATAAGACAAAGTCTTTTCCCTGGGGTCGGGGAGTCCAGAACTAGAGGGCATAGGTTTAGGGTGAGAGGGGAAAGTTATAAAAGAGACCTAAGGGGCAACCTTTTCATGCAGAGGGTGGTACGTGTATGGAATGAGCTGCCAGAGGAAATGGTGGAGGCTGGTACAATTGCAATAGTTAAACGGCATTTGGATGGGTATATGAAAAGGAAGGGTTTAGAGGGGTATGGGCTGGGTGCTGGCAGGTGGGACTAGATTGGGTTGGGATACATGGCTTGGAGAGGGTGGACGCTAGGAAATTGTTTCCGTTAGGCGAGGAGACTAGGACCCGTGGACACAGCCTTAGAATTAGAGGGGGTAAATTCAGAACAGAAATGCGGAGACATTTCTTCAGCCAGAGAGTGGTGGGCCTGTGGAATTCATTGCCACACAGTGCAGTGGAGGCTGGGACGCTAAATGTCTTCAAGGCAGAAATTGATAAATTCTTGATGTCACAAGGAATTAAGGGCTACGGGGAGAATGCAGGTAAGTAGAGTTGAAATGCCCATCAGCCATGATTGAATGGCGGAGTGGACTCGATGGGCCGAATGGCCTTACTTCCGCTCCTATGTCTTATGGTCTTATGGTCTTATGGATATATGGTCGACATGGACGGGTTGGACCAAAGGGTCTGTTTCCATGCTGTACATCTCTATGACTCTATGACTCTATGTGACAGCAATAAATCAAATCAAGATATCTTTACCATTATATCTCTATTCTTTCTGTATAATAATATCTTTTGGACTTGCAATTCAGAGGCATAAACTAATCCCACCATTTCAGCTGATAGGATTTAAATTCAATTAATACAAGTTTGAAATATAGTTTCAGAAATATTAACCATGACAACTTCAGTAATTTCTTTTGGTTCACTATTGACTATTATAGATTAAAGTAGAAATGGGGAGTTTTAGTGATATACCTAGTAATATTTAATAGTTAGAGTTATTTATTTTGTTTGTCTCATCTCATTTGTCTGATTGTTAGTGACATATTGTAAATTGTCTACTGTATTAACCACACAACAACATTAAAGGGTGAGGTGATGGCCAAATGGTATTATTACTGGATTATTAAGTCTGAGATCCAGGTCTAATGTTCTGGGGACCTATATTTGAATCCCCCTGGTGGGCAGCTGGTGAAGTTTTAGTTCTATTAAAATCTGGAATGAAGACCGTAATGATGACCATTAATCCATTCCTCATTGTCAGGAAAACCCACCTGATTCACTAACGTCCTTTAGGTAGGGAAATTGCCATCACAGAAATTGGTTGAATCTTAACTGCCCTCTGGTCAATGAATGCTGGTCAGCCAGCAATGCCTTCATCCTCTGAATGAAAATAATAATAAAAAAGTTAATTTGTATTTCACAACTTCTACTTGAAAAAGGAGCTAATAAATTATCCCAATGTCGTATCTTAAAGGTGTACTTTAAGATATGATATTGGAACATCTTTTCACGGTTCTTTGAGATGGTGATCAAACAGGTGGATGAGGGTAAAGCAGTTGATGTGGTATATATGGATTTCAATAAGGCGTTTGATGAGGTTCCCCACAGTAGGCTATTGCACAAAATATGGAGACATGGGGTTGAGGTGATTTATTGATTTGGATCAGAAATTGGCTAGTTGGAAGAAGACAGAGGGTTGTGGTTGATGGGAAATGGTCATCCTGGAGTTCAGTTACTAGTGGGGTACCACAAGGATCTATTTTGGGACACAGCTGTTTGTCATTTTTATAAATGACCTAGATGAGAGTGTAAAAGGATGGGTTAGTAAATTTGTGGATGACACTAAGGTTGGCGGAGTTGTGGATAGTGCTGAAGGATGTTGCACGTTACAGAGGAACATTGATAAGCTGCAGAGCTGGGCTGATAGGTAGCAAATGGAGTTTAATGCAGAGACGTGTGAGGTGATTCACTTTGGAAGGAGCAACAGGAATAAACAGTACTGGGCTAATAGTAAGATTCTTGGTAGTGTCAATGAAGAGAGAGATCTCGGTGTCCATGTACATGGAATCCCCAAAAGTTGCCCTCAGGTTGATAGGATTGTTAAGAAGGCATACAGTGTGTTAGCTTTTGTTGGTAGAGGGATTGAGTTTTGGAGCCACAAGGCCATGCTGCGGCTGTACAAAACTCTGGTGTGGCAGCACTTGGTGTATTGCTTACAGTTCTGGTCACCGCATTACAGGAAGGATGTGAAAGCTTTGGAAAGGGTTCAGAGGAGATTTACTGGGATGTTGTCTGTATAGAGGGAAGGTCTTACAAGGATAGGCTGAGGGAGTTGAGGCTATTTTCATTGGAAGAAAGTTGAGAGGTGACTTAGTTGAGACATATAAAATAGGATGAATAGTGAGTGCCTTTTTCTTCAGATGGAGATGGCTAGTACAACAGGACATAGCTTTAAACTGAGGGATGATAAATATAGGACAGATGTCTGAAGTAGTTTCTTTACTCAGAGAGTACATCAAACATAGAAAAGTATAGCACAGAACAGACTCTTTGGCCCACGATGTTGTGCTGAGGATTAATCCTAATGTAAAATAAAATAACTTAACCTATACATCCCTCAATTCATTGCTGTCCATGTGCATGTCCAGCAGTCGCTTAAATGTCCCTAATGACTCTGCTTCCACCACCAACGCTGGCAACGCATTCCATACATTCACAATTCTCTGCAGAAAGAACCTACCTCGAACGTCTCCTCTATACCTTCCTCCTAATATCTTAAAAATATGACCCCTTGTGCCAGTCAACCCTGCCCTGGGGAAAAGTCTCTGGCTATTGACTCTATCCATGCCTCTCATTATCTTGTATACCTTGATCAGGTCACCTCTCTTCCTCCTTCTCTCCAGAGAGAAAAGTCTGAGCTTAGTCAATCGCTCTTCATAAGGCAAGCCCTCCAGTCCAGGCAGCATCCTGGTAAACCTTCTTTGCACCCTCTCCAAAGCCTCTGTATCTTTCCTCTAGTAGGGAGACCAGAACTGGACACAATATTCCAAGTGTGGTCTCACCAGGGACTTGTCGAGCTGTAGCAAAATCTTGCAGTGCTTAAACTCGATCTCCCTGTTAATGAAAGCCAAAACACCATATGCTTTCTTTACAACCCTATCCACCTGGGTGTCAACTTTGAGGGATCTATGCACTTGAACACCAAGATCTGTTCCTCCACACTGTCAAGAATCCTGTCTTTAATCCTACATTCAGCATTCGAGTTTGACCTTTCAAAATGCATCACTTCGCATTTATTCAGGTTGAACTCCACCTGCCATTTCTTAGCCTAGCTCTGCATCTTCTCTATGTTGCGCTGCAGCCTGCAATAGCCCTTGATACTATCAATGGCACCTCCAACCTTTGTGTCATCTGCAAATATACTAACCTACCCCTCAACCTCTTCAACCAAGTCATTTATAAAAACTACAAAGACCAGAGGGCTAAGAACAGAGCCCTGTGGGATCCCACTCACCACTGACCTCCAGGGACATCCACTCCATCTACAACCACTCTCTGCCTTTTCTCTGCCAATTAATTCTAAATCCAGATAGCCAAATCTCCCTGTATCCCATACTTCTTGATTTTATGAATAGGCCTACCATGAAGAATCTTATCAAATGCCTTGCTGAAGTCCATATACACCACATCCACTGCTCGTCGATCTGTCTCATCACCTCTTCAAAGAACTCAATAAGATTTGTGAGGCATGACCTACCCTTCACAAAACCACACTGACTGCCTCTAATCACGCTATGCTTTTCCAAATAGTCATAAATCCTATCCCTCAGAATTCTTTCCAAAACCTTTCTGACCACAGACGTAAGATTGACTGGTCTGTCATTGCCAAGGATTTCCCTATTACCCTTCTTGAAAAGAGGAACAACATTTGCCTCCTTCCAATCCTCCGGTACAACTCCCATGGAGAGTGAGGAAGTAAAGATCTTCACCAGCCACATAGCAACCTCCTTGCTTCCTGGAGCAGCCTAGGATAAATCTGCTCTGGCCCTGGGGACTTGTCAATCTTAATGTCAAACTTTCCAGTACATCAACTTTATCAATCTTGATCTGTTCAAGCCTGTATCCCAGTTCCCCAAAGGTCTCCTTCACAACAAGGTCCCTTTCCTGAGTGATAACCGAAGCAAAAAAACTCATTTAGGGCTTCCCCTATCTGCTCAGACTGCACGCACAAGTTCCTTATGCTATCCCTGATCGGCCCTACCTTCTCCCTGATCATTCTCTTATTCCTCACGCATGAGTAAAATGCCTTTGGGTTCTCCCTAATCTTTGTTGCCACGCTTTTTTCATGCCCCTTCCTGGCTCTCCTCAGTCCATTTCTGAGCTCCTTTCCAGCAAGCCTGTAATCCTTTAAAACTGTGCTAGATCCTTGCTTCCTCCACCTTACATAAGCTGCCTTCTTCCTTTTGATGAGAAGCTCCTCTGTTCTCATCATTCAAGGGGCGTGGAATGCACTGCCTGCAACAGTAGTAGATTCGCCAACTTTAAGGGCACTTAAATGGTCATTGGATAAACATATGGATGAAAATGGAAGAGTGTAGGAAAGTTGTGCTTCAGATTGGTTCCACAGGTTGGTGCAACATCGAGGGCCAAAGTGCTGTAATGTTCTATGTTTTCCTACTGAATGTTTATCTTCGGTTGTGAGGAATTTATTATAGGAATAGACAGACTGCGCCTTCATACAAACAACCTTTGTTGAGGCAAATACATAATACGGTAGATGTTTACAGAAAATGTGAGTACAGGGGCACTTCGATTATCCGAATGTGATGGGCGGGCACTAACTCTAACCCTAACCCCTGCAGACGGAGCGCAGCGTAGATACACCTGGTCACGGGCAGACGGGTCTATCCGCTCAAGGATAGATTACCTGTTTGTGTCCCGAACGCTCTCAGTCAGATCCACCGACATCAAGCCGGTGTTCTTCTCTGACCACTGCCTCCTGCTGGCCAACTGTCACCTAAAGGACGAGCAGCGGGCTGGTAAGGGAACATGGAAGCTGAACACAAAGTTGTTGACCCCGGGAAACATTGAGGAGCTCAAGAGGAACTACGCAGGTTGGAGAACCATGAAGCCCCTCTTTGAGTCCCCAGCGGACTGGTGGGAAACAGTAAAAGGGAACATCAAGAGGTTCTTCATCCACAAAGGTGTTCAGGAGGCGAG
>NC_057714.1:68515655-68527799 GCF_004010195.1 Chiloscyllium plagiosum
TCTTCTAGCTGAAGGAGTTGACCCCGACTGAGTGTTGCAGACTGGCACATTCCAAGGTCCAGGACTACGTGTTGAGGGACGCGCTGAAGCTTGGGGCAGCTGCCGCCAAGGCGCGGTGGGGCAAGACCACTGTGTAACATCGGCCTGCCTAAAGAAGAACAGGGGGCCCACGCAGTCATTTGGGCTCTGCTGACGCCTCAGCTAAAAATGTAATCGTACAGACCTGTAAATAGGAATGATTACTCTGTTTTGGTATGCAAACAAATGGAATGTTTACATATGTATGGCATGTCCAGTTGTACAGATCATCAAAGTATTTTATGAATAAAGTATATTTTTGGAAAAAAAATAAAAATTTGCTAAAAGATCTAACTATTTTTCGGAGGGAATTTCAACTCGAATGTGCTGACTAACATTGCTGCTAACTGCAGTATTTTTTTAAGAAAAGCATCAAACACCACCGATCGGCAAAGGAATACCGGCCTTGAAAAGATTCCGGATAATCGGATTTACATTATTAGCATTGCTTGCATAAACCCATTCTTAATGATTTAGGGGTCTAGGTGTTGAAATTTGAACAAACTGAAGATTTAAGGACTGAAATGTTCATAGAAATATGCAGTACAACGATGAGAAATGCAAAGGAAAAATAAAGCCAGGTTTGATTTCAGAATTGTTTTCTTCCAAAATGTTGATATACCGTTTTCTCAGTATTAATCTTTTACTTTATTTCCGGCATTCTCGGTTTTGTAATTTGAGCAACAACAAAAAAAATGATTTCCTTTCCTTGGAGATGTCGTGTTTACAGTAGAACATGTGAAAGGCTCACTGTAATCTTTCCAAGCAGCTATTGGCGCAGCTTTTAAGAAGGAAGTGTGTCATTGAGAGACAACTTCCAGCTCAGTTTGTATGAACTGTGCTTGTGCACAGAAATACACATGTTCGTTTCCGAGTAGTCCCGGAAATCCCTGCATTCTTCATTGACTCTCAGTTACAGGCGGGGTATTAATGTGTCTTTGTGTACCGGTGAGTTCTGCATATAATCCAAAACAAAATTATTTTAAGTGGCTATTTTTGATTTTATGGCAAGCGCTTTGCCTCTGGTTTGGTTTTCCCTTTTCAAGGAGCTTAGACGGCTGTATGGTTTCAATGTGCGCGGAGTTAAAGGATTTTAGACAGTCTGAGAGAAACGGGAGTCCCGATAATAAACAAATTAAAAGTAGCCGAGATGGAACAGAAATTAGATCAGCAAAAGACAAGGTGCGTTTGCAAAGTTTCTGATCTGTTTATTGTGGTGAATAATTATTGTTTTCTCCACTTTTCGCCTTGGGCGGCCTGCAAGTTTATTCTGTTTTCAGATGCCTAACTGGTTTCTCAGTCAAGGCGATAGGTTATCTGCTTATTTTGCAAAAGAGTCACCCCTCTCCATTCTGAAATTCCAGTGACGATGACTAACTGATCCCGCGTCCACAACATTTTTTGCTCTGGTTCCCATTTTCAACCGATAAAGCTATTTTTTTTTACCACTTGCACTTAAGTCAATAGTGAGGAAATTATTCCAGAATTTGGCATCAGTTGTACCTGCCATTCTGTCCTCCTGTCTTTTTGTAAACCCACGCTGTTGTCGTTATTCTGCATCACGAATCAGCCGTCCATTCAACTGAACTAACGATACATATTTTTTATGAATATGACCACTAACATTAAGACATACTCTCCCTGGCTCATGATTTCTGTAAATTTATGAACATTCCAGTTAGGAGCTGCAGTAGGCTATTCTCGGGTCTACCCCACCCCATTCTGTGAGATCATAGCTGATCTGTTTATATTTTGAATTATTTTCTACCCCATAACCTTTGATTCCCTCCATAACAAGAATCTATCAACCTCTGCTTTTAAAATTATTCAGTGATCCTGTCTCTGCTGCCTTCTGATAGAGTTCAAAGGATGTATAACACCAAATGAAAAAAAATCTCCCCATCTCAGTCCTAAAAGGGTGATTCCTAATTTTTAGACAGTGTCCCCTCACTTTATGAATATGACCACTAACATTAAGACATACTCTCCCTGGCTCATGATTTCTGTAAATTTATGAACATTCCAGTTAGGAGCTGCAGTAGGCTATTCTCAACTATGCTGTGGATAAAGGGGACCTGCAGATGTACTGTTGATTCATCCACAAGAGGATCCTTTTCATCCCCATTTTATCAAGTGCATTCAGGATTTTCTGTACTTCAATCATGTCACTTTCTAAACTCCAGTGGAAACAAGCCCAATCTGTGCAGATATTCCTTATAAGACAATCTGCGCATTCCGAGTATCAATTTAGTGAAGCTGCTGTGAGCTGCTTTCAATGCATTTACATAATTGTTAAAAAAAAAGATTAAAACTGCATTCAACATTCGAGATGAAGTCTCACCAATGTTCTGTATAACTGAAGCATAATGTCTACTTTTATGTTAAACTCTTCTTGTAATGGAATGCTTTTTAGCCTTTTTAATTACATGTACCTGAATGCTAACCTTTTGTGACTTGCGCACTCAAAAACCTGGATCCTCTGCACCCTACAGTCATTCTTCATTTAAGTAATACTCCACTTTTATATTCCTTGCTGAAGTGAACAACCACATATTTTCCCACACTATAGTTCATCTGCCAGATCTTTTTGGTCACTTGCTTGGCTTATCCATGTTTCTTTGCATTTTCCTTCTGTACTCATTACAACATAGTTTCCTACCCATCTTTGTGTCATCTGCAAATTTAGCTACCATGCCTTCACTTCCCTTATCATAGAATCCCTACAGTGTGGAAACAGGCCTTTTGGCCCAAGAAGTCTACACTGACCCTCCAAAGAGCCAAGACCCATTCCCCCCTACCCCATATTTACCCATGACTAATGCACTTAATCTACACATCCCTGAACACAATGGGCAATTTAGCATGGCCAATTCACCTAAACTGCACATCATTGGATTGTGGAGGAAACCCGCACAGACATGGGGCGAATGTACAAATTCCACACAGTCACCCGAATCCTGAATTGAACCTGGGCCCCTGGTGCTATGAGGCAGCAGTGCTAACTACTGAGCTACTCCAAGTCTTTGATGTAAATTTTAAAATGCTGAGGGATCTGGGCAGGCACCTGTGGTACTCATTCTTGATTAGTAAGGGGATCAAGAGTTACAGAGAGAAAACAGGAGAAAGGAGTTGAGAAACATATCAGCATGACTAAATGGCTTAATTCTGCACCTATATCTTATGGTCTTTTGATCTCATCTCATCCTCCAAATTATAAGACAGTCAGCAGGCAATTACCATGGGCTCATAACTTGCGCAATAACCTTTTATGTGGCACCTTGTCAAATACCTTTGGAAATCCAAGTACAGTACATCTGCAGGTCCCCTTTATCCACAGCACCCTTTACTCTTTTATAAGAACTCTAATAAATTGCTTAAACAAGATTTCCTTTTCACAAAGTCACACTGACTCTTCCCTATTACCATGAAATTTTCTAAGTACACACCTATAACTAACCACATTAATGATGGACTTTAACACCCTTCCTATGATATAATTCAAGCTTGTGGTTTCTGCCTCCCTCCCTTCTAGGATAGAGGGGTTATATTTGTTATCTTCTAGTTTCAGGAACCTTACCAGTGTTTAGGGAATTTTGGAATATTTATAATAAGGCTTCTATTACCTCAATAACCCTCTCTTTTTAAGAGCCAGGAATACAGCTTCACCAGTTTGCTCAGTACCATTTTCCTGATCCTTCTACTTTTTGATGTACAGCTATAGCTAGATTATTTTGTAACCTTCACGTTTAAGACAGAAGCAAAATATTTGTTAATTTAATCTACCATCCCTTATTATCAAATATCAATTTCCATTCTCATTCTGAGAACCAGCACTCACTTTAATTTCTGTTTTCCTTTTTAAGTACCTGTAGAAGCTCTTGGTATCTGTTGTTACATATCTAGCTAGCTTCTTCATGCTGTAATTTATTTTCTTCTGATCGATGGGCGGCACGGTGGCACAGTGGTTAGCACTGTTGCCTCACAGCGCCAGAGACCCGGGTTCAATTCCCGCCTCAGGTGACTGACTGTGCAAACTCCACACATTCTCCCCGTGTCTGCGTGGGTTTCCTCTGGGTGCTCCGGTTTCCTCCCATAGTCCAAAGATGTGCAGGTCAGGTGAATTGGCCATGCTAAATTGCCCGTAGTGTTAGGTAAGGGGTTAAATGTAGAGGTATGGGTGGTTTGCGCTTCGGCGGGTCGGTGTGGACTTGTTGGGCCGAAGGGCCTGTTTCCACACTGTAAAGTAATCTAATCTAAAAGTACAGCTCCCACTTCCCCAGAACTAGAACCCTCCTTCAAAATCTTCAACACCACTCTTTAATTCAGTCATTATTCATTTTGCTAATGTTATGTGCCCTTCACCAATTAGTTCGTGGCTGAGGAAATAATTCAGAGATTATTAACGTTGAGGTTATGTTTTCCAATTTTATGCATAGCTTCTCAGTGTCTCATCAGAGCCTCTTGTCCTGCTATGTCATTATCACTTGCATGGACTACTACAACTGATCCTTGTCTTGCTCCATATTTCTATCCAGCCCTGAGCAATGTCCTGAACCCTGTCACTAGATGGGAAACTTCGCTTTCTGGACTCTGAACAATATCTGTTTCCCTCACCATACTATCCCCTACTACCATTACATCCCTTTTTGTTCTCCTCCCAATTGAATGGTTTTCTGTAAAATGGTGCTGTAAGTTCTGCTTCAAGTGTTCCTAAGGCACACACCATCTTAACTTGGATTTTTTTTGCCGTACCTTCACTGGTGCTTGATCAAAACCTAGAAGTTCCTTTACAGCACTAGTAGGTGTTGCTACACCAGGTTTACTGCAGTGGTTCAAGAAGGTGGTTCACTCGCTTGCCAAAGGCAATTTGGGATGTGCACCAAATCCTTTTCAGTGGTGTTCACATTGCTTTAAATAATATTATTTCTGTGATAATGTAATAATCTACCTTGTCAGCATAAACTGGGAGATATTGATTTTTATTCTTAATCCTCATTTCTGGCATTTATTTAAAAACATTAACAAAACTGTAATAACTACAGAATTCAATTTTTAAAACGATTTAATTTAAGTAACACCAGTAACATTGCTTATTCTTTCTTCGATGTATATAGGTTTGAAAGACTGTAACCAGAGAGTATATCTGGTTATTGTGGAGATATGGCAGCCAGGATGGTAGCCCAAGCAATGAACATTTATCTGTGCAGAACAAGATTTCCTGATTTACCAAACTGCTTTCCATCTGCATGGTTTAAGCCATCATATTTGAGACTCTGTGCTTTTAGTTGCAATCATGCAACTGAGGCAATCCAAAAATCAGAAAATGCAGCTTTGTTAAGCAATTTGTCTATTTTGGGTGTGGATATTAAGATGGCCCAGAAGAGGCAGCCTGGAGTCTTCAGAAAAGTGGTCACTAATGAAGAGGGTGTAGCCGATTTCTTGAGAAGCAAGGGTGCCAATTGCAAGACCATTGCCAGTGTTATCTCAAGGTACCCTCGAGCCATCACACGTTCCTATCACCACCTTGAAGAAAGATGGCAATTATGGCGAAGCATTTTCAAGACAGATTCTGAGATCATATGCATTATTGAGCGTTCTCCAGAATCATATTTTCGTTCAAGTGACAATGGAAATTTTGAAAAAAATATCAGTTTTCTTTATTCTCTTGGCTTAACCTCAAAGGACTTGCATCGCATTTTAACTACTGCTCCACGAGCATTCTCAAATAGTTTGGAACTAAACAAACAGATGGCAAAACTTCTACGAGATCTTGGTGTTAGTTTAGGCAATGAGAATCCAGATGATTTTGTTAAACGGATTATTACTAAAAATGCTTACATACTTATAAGAAGCACTAAACGGATAAAAACCAATGTAGACTTTTTCAGAGAAGCACTTGAACCAAGTAACAGTGAACTTATAAAACTTCTTCAGGGGCAAGGCGCTGAAGTTTTGGACCTCTCGACTGACTACATGAAAAGAAATTTCAAAAATATAAGCGAACAGTTGTATTCATTAGGATGCAGCACTGAGGAAGTGCAGAAATTCTTTTTGGATTATCCACCAGCCTTTTATGCTTCATTTGAAAAACTTTCCAATAAAATCGACTGTCTCCTAGAAAGTGAAATTAATATTAAACAACTATTAAATAAGCCAAGAATATTGGAATTCAGTGCAATCAATTTGAAGAATCGTATAAAGGAGCTAGAACGGGTTGGATATGACTTTACAAAACATGGTGTGACCATTTTAGATTCTAGTAGAAGACGATTTGAAGCAAAATTAGGAAAGCTAAATAAAGAGGAATAGCTATGCTGGTTCCTTGATTTGATGAGTCTTGTATCATTCTATATACTCTGAATGGTGCTATCATTTTTAACATGACTTTTGAATTTAACATTGTATATAGAAAAGTGATTGAGGGCTTGTTAAATTATGCAGTGTTATGAGCAGTTAAAATAATTAGCTTGTTACAGTAAGCATTATTGTACTTAACTTTGTGTCATCTATGTAATGCTAACAGTAATAGCCATTTTTCATTAATTAAAGTTTAAAGTTAATTTGAAAGTTAGTTTTACATTCTTCCCTGAATGTGTCAATACCAGCCATTTGTTATGCAACATTGTTCACTCCATATTTTCCCACCTCTAAGTTCCTGCCAAGTTAAGGTAGAAGAGTCCTGTACATTTTCACTCTGACACCCAGGTTTAAATCTCAGAACAGTTTCTTTGTAGGATTGTTATTGAAATGTGACTTTATTGAAGGAAAGAACATTGCTTGTTTGTACAGAACTTAAATACAGAGGCAAAATTTTCATCTTGCACTCATCACTTGAAAGGAAAGAACAATTTATTCTTTTTTTTTAAAGTAGGCCCCAGACTCAAAAGCTCTCACCTCCTTCTGCTTCTGCCTCCTCCTCCTCCTCTTCTTCTTCCTTCCTTTAGCTCTCTGGATGTGGGGCAGCTAGTCCAGGGACAGTTCCCTTCAAGGAGGAGAGTCCTTGCATGCGCACGCACACACACTCTCACTGATCCAATTCTCAACAGGGAAAACACCCGAGTGGCCAGTGACAAGCAGTGCCCTTCACATTGCTGTTTATCGTTTTCTTTTTTTTAAACTCCCCTTTTTCTTTTTTTTTCCTATTCTTAAACCCCCACACTACCGCCTAACCGCGGTAGTGCTTATTTTTTTTCCCCAGCACCCACGGTGTGTGTGTGCGGGTGTTATACACAGTGAAAGACACAAGGTCCACAAATCTTTATTCAATTTCCACCACCAGGAAGACAGGAAAACACCCAAGTGGCCAGTGACAAGCATTGCCCTTCACATCAAAGGGCAATGCTGTGTGATCAAACAGTGAAGGGGAGGGTAGGGACTAAATCAAAATAGCGTTGGAGGGGGAAATGATGCACTTCACTCCCTGCGGCGCCCACCTCTCCCTGAACAACTCTAGGGTGTTGGTGGACACCGCGTGCTCCTTCTCCAAGACCATGTTCCAGACAGTGATCAGGTCCTGGTAAAAGACAGGCAGCGTCTTGAGGGCGACCTCCAAACCGTCACGGTCGACGAACAGGAGCTGCGTGTCGTAGTTGAGGCTACGCACCTGGCGGAAAAAATACGTCTCTGCTCGCCAGGACGCACCACCTCGGAGGCAGCTCGCCGCAAGGTCTGAAGGCAGAATGTCGCGACCTGGGTGCGGACGCACACCAGCGACTGACCGCCCTCCTCAATAGGGATCCAGTGCATCTTTTTGTCCCAGAAGAAATCGACCAACGTTCTCTGGACGTCAGCGACAAAGCCAGGAGGAGGGACCAAAGTGACCAGCCGGTACCACAGCATGGCGGCCACCAGCTGGTTTATGACCAGCACTCGACTCCTGTAAGATAGCACTCGGAGCAGTCCTGTCCAGCGGCCTAGGCGAGCCGAGACTTTGGCCTCCAGCTCCTGCCAGTTGGCCGGCCAGGATTCCTCAGCCGGGCTGAGGTAGACCCCCAGGTAGAGGAGATGGGTGGTACTCCAGCTGAACCCCCGTAACTCCTCCGGCAGAGAGTCCACCCGCCACGGGCCGACCAGTAGTCCGGAACATTTGGCCCAGTTGATCCTGGCGGAAGACGCCGCCGAGTACACGGCCTGGCACTCGCGCACCCCCCCCAGGTCAGTCGGGTCGGTGAAAGTGAGGAGCACGTCGTCGGCGTACCGAACCCGAATGCCTGCAGAGCCCCGAGCAGGTACTCGTGATCGACCCTGTCGAACGCCTTCTCCTGGTCGAGAGACAGGAAGGCGCTCGGCAGACCAGCCCGTCGACAGAAATGGATCATGTCCCGGACCAGGTGGACGTTACCGTGTATCCTCCGGCCCGGGACTGTGTAGGACTGGTCCGGGTGAATCATGTGGGCCAGCACGGAGGCCAGGAGAGAAGACAACACCCTGGCGAAGATTGTGTAATCCGTGCTGAGGAGGGAGACCGGATGCCAGTTCTTTAAGGAACGAAGGTCCCCCTTCTTTGGCAGCAGGACGATGACCGCCCTGTGCCAAAAAGGGGCAGCTGTCCGGCATTTAAACACTCCCCCAGGACCTGTGCGTAGTCGCTCCCCAAGTCGACCCAGAACACCCTGAAGAACTCCACAGTCAGCCCGTCCAGCCCCGGGGTTTTGCCCCTCGAGAGCCGGTCGAGGGCGCCGGTCATCTCCTCTAAAGTGACAGGAGCGTCGAGCCTTCCGGCGTCCTCCGGGCTGAGCTGCAGCAGGTCCTCCCTCAGACCTCTGCGAGCATCCTCGCTGGACGGATCCAGAGAGAACAGAGCCGTGTAATATTTTCGGACGTGGGCCCTGATGCCCTCCGGATCCGAGACGAGGGACCCGTCGTCGGCCAGCAGCACAAGGAGCTGCTGACGGGTGCCACGCCTTTTTTCCAGCGAGTAGAAGAAGGGGGAGCCGCGGTCCAGGTCCTGGAGGAGCTGGATCCGCGACCTCACGTACGCGCCCCGAGCCCCGACGAGCTGCAGGTCCCGGAGCGCAGCCTTCTTCTCTTCGTACGCCACGCGCAGGGCCGGGTCCGCGTCGGGCTGACCGAGGCGTAACTCCAGGTCGAGCAACTCCCTCTCCAACTCCCCGATCCTGGATTTCCGCCTCTTGGTTGACCCCCTCGCGTACTCCTGACAGAAGACGCGGACGTGAGCCTTGCCCACGTCCCACCATAGCCTCAGGGAGGGGAAGCTTCCCCGCTTCCTTCTCCAGCCGGTCCAGAAACGACAAAACGAGTCCCGGAACGGCTCGTCTTCCAGCAGCAGGTTGTTAAAGTGCCAGTACGCGGAGCCGAGCCTGGCGCCGAACGGAAGGAGTTCCGCCCACACCAGGTGATGGTCCGTGCACGGCACCAGCCGCGTGGAGGCCTTCAGAAAACAGGAGGCGTACGCTCGCGAAACGTACAGGCGCTCTGGACGCTCTGACCCCAGGCCTCACGAAGGTGAAGGCGATGGAGTCGGGATGGAGATTCCGCCAGACGTCCACCAGGTCGAAGGACTTGACCAAGTCCCCCAACAGGTGATGGTCCGTGCACGACACCAGCCGCGTGGAGGCCTTCAGAAAACAGGAGGCGTACGCCCGCGAAACGTACAGGCGGTCGATTCTGGACCCTCTGACCCCAGGCCTCACGAAGGTGAAGGCGATGGAGTCGGGATGGAGATTTCGCCAGACGTCCACCAGGTCGAAGGACTTGACCAAGTCCCCCAACCTCTTCCCCGACGCCCAGCCAGTGCGGGCACCGCCGTGGTCCCTGCCCTCGAGGACAACGCACTGGTTCTCATCGATGGAAGCGAGATGAGCGGACACTTCTTCGAAGAAGCTCGCTTGCCTTGGCCCGGCCAGGGAAGCGTAGACGTTCACCAAGTGAAGCACCGCGCCCCCCAGCCGAACCGTCAGGTGAAGCAAACGGCCTGGCACCGGCTCCCTGACCCCCAAGATCTCCGGCTGAAAATGCGGGGCCAACAGGATAGCCACCCCGCCAGAGCTGCGGGTGAGGTGACTCATGTAGACCCCCCCTCGCCACTCCAGGAGCCAGGTGGCTTCGTCTCCCGGGGTAGTGTGGGTTTCTTGCAGGAAGCACACCGCATACCTCCCGTCCCGAAGGACCGAGAGGGTCTGGAATCTGCGCTGCGACCCCCTGCTGCCGTTGATGTTGAGGCTGGCTATAGTTGTCTCCATGTCGGAAGCGTTGTGCAACCACCACCAGTACAATTAACAAACCTGTATATATATATATATTTACAGGGAGGACGAGGGAGGGGCACTGAAGTCTCTCGCCCTCACCAGGAGTGCCCCCAGGAAGTTCCTGACTCGCTTTCGCTCATTAATGCCGAGCCCAGGCGCGTGGCGAGCAGCGTGGGCCGACCAGTAAACTCAAAGGAGCTCCAGCGGTCGAGCGCCAGTTGTGCTCTATCCCGGCGACCCAGAGTTTCCTCGACAAATTCCCGGAGTTCCTCGAAGGGGATGAGGGGGAGATCGTGGGGGGCACCCGGGACTCAAAAATGTCACTGCAGACAGAGTCCGCGTCGTCCCCGGTGTCCGCCACCGATCCCGAACCCTCCTCCGGGAGGTCGCCCTCAGTCACCGACCCCTCCCCAACTGAGAGGATGGGGGCTGGTCCAGCGCCACCAACTGGCCTCAAACCCCCGGCGACCCCACCCCCAGGGTCACCGGCGGTACCTTCCTCGGCGCACCCCTTCCCGGAAGACCAAGTTCGGGTCATCGGGCGGCAGAGGCTCGGGGCCCTGCTCCTCTCGACACTGGGACGCCTGACTCCTCGGGGAAAAGGTCATCCCCCAGGAAAAGGTCATCCCCCAGGGTCAAGGCCCCCGGAAAAACAGTCTGGGAGGGAGGAGCGAGGATAACACCCTCCTCCCCTCCACCGCTCGACGACCCAGCAGAGGGTCCTCCATCGTTGCCCGCACCACAGCCCTCGTGGTTGTTAAGGTCCTCCCCAGGGGCCGGATGAGTCGAGGCAGCAGGAGGCCCTGCTGCAGCCCCTGGGGGTTTTGCTAAGTCAGGCCGCGGTACGGGACAGTCGTGGGGCACCGTTGGTTCATCCCCTGGAGAGGGGCAGCACCGCTGGCGCACTGCTGGAGTGTCTCTCCCCTCCAGGGACCAGTGCCTCTTCCCCAGAGAGACCGGGGGGAATTTATAGGCCTTCTCCTCCCCACCCGCCTCAGTGGTCATGGGGCCCGAGGTCTCTCCCCCCAGCCTTTCCCGGAATACGAATGGGTGGGGGAAGACAGGGGGCGTGGCCAGGGTGGGGAGGGCCAGCCGTGTCGCTTCCTGCCCCGCACCTGGTTTATCAGGTGAGGGTGGGCGGGGCAGGGGCCTAGTTCCCTCTCCGGGACCCGGAGATACGGTCGCTGCAAGAGATGGAGCAGCGGTGGTTACCCCCAGGTTAGTGCCAGGGCATGGCTGGGTTGGGCAGGGCTCTCGCTCCCCTGGGCGAGGTGTTGCAGTGCCAGGGGCAGGCGTTGAATCCCAAGGGGTTTCTCTATCGGGGTGGGGAGTGGGTGTGGGGTCAGTGGGGTTAGGGTCAGGTACGGGTTCGGGGGTTTGAGGGTTAGGGTTCCCGCTCCAGGGCGACACTGGCACGGCCGCAGGGGCATTGTCGTGCCGGGGCAGGGCAGGTCGTGGGCTAGGTGTCAGGGAAGGGGATAGGGTGGTCTCCCCGTGGTCAGGCTTGACGCGCCGCGTCTTTTTCGGCGCCTTCTGGCCCCCCTCCCTACCAGAGGCTGAAGTGTTGGGAGCCTCTGGCTTCGGTGCCGGGGCTGGAGGTGTTGGCTTCGAGGGAGGGGGAGTGTGTGCGGCGGCACCACCATCAGCCGTTGGCACGGGCTGGGCAGCCTTCTGGGTGGGGCAGTTTTTCCTTATGTGCCCCACCTCGTGGCACAGGTGGCACCGCACGCCGTCCGCCGTCCAGAAGGCGCGGTAGGCCGCGCCCTCGTGGAGGACGGTAAAATTGCCCTCGGTGACTTCCTCCCGGGCCAGACAAATAAATACCTGGCGTCAGAAGGTGTAGATGTGTCTTAGGGCA
>NC_057714.1:68534952-68581745 GCF_004010195.1 Chiloscyllium plagiosum
CCCTCATATATACATAAAATAATAACAGAAAACAACTCCAAGGCGGCGGGGGGGGGGAGAAAATCAAATCCCTCTCCCCACCCCCCATAATAATATTAAGCAATAAGGTAAGGAAAAAAAAGGGAGGGGATATAAACCAAAACGGGGGGGGGTGGAAGGCAGACCAACATCCATTATGTCCTACAGTTTATCTAAGGGAGTCCAAGAATTCCTTAGCCTTTTCTGGTGATCCAAAGTTATGTACAGATCCTTCATGGTTAAAGCGTAACATCGCTGGGTAGCGTAAGGAGTACTGAATATTTAAGTGCCTTAAACGCTTCTTCGCCTCGTCGAGTGCCTTCCTCTTTCGAACCAGAGCCGGGGAAAAGTCCTGAAATAGCATGATCTTGGATCCTTTGTAGATCATAGCTTGGGGGTCTTTTCCGAGATTTCTAGAGGCTTCTAGGAGTATCTGCCTCTCCTTGTAGCTCTGCAGCCGGAACAGGACCGGGCGTGGGCGCTGGTTTGAGCCAGGCCTGCGTATTGCTACTCGGTAGGCCCATTCCACCCTTACCTGGCTTGATCCAGCTTGCAGATTTAAAAGTTGTGGCAGCCACTGCTCCAGGAATGCTGTAAGCTGGCCTTCCTCTTCCTGTTCGGGAAGGCCCAGCAAACGAATATTTTTTCGACGTCCTCGATTATCGAGGTCGTCATTATGATTTTCCAAGGTCCGGACTCGCTGCTCGAGAGTCCGGACTTGATCCACGGCCGATTGAGCGGTTGTCTCGGAGGTTGCGGCCTTTAGCTCCGCCCCTCCGACTCGGCGTTGAATTTCATCAATTTCACGGTCGTGCTTCTTCAGCGCGGCCGAGAGCGACTCCCAACGATTTCTGGATTCGACGATAAAGGCATCGATCTTCGAGTCAAGCTTGGAAAGCATTTCTGCAAGACTTGCTACTGTAGGTAAGTCCCCCGGGGCGGCTGTGGACGCCTCTGCTGCAGCTGGAGAGTGTGGGGGAGGGGTTCCTGCTTGCTGAGAGCTGCGGGCTCCCTTCCCTTTAGTCATTTTAACTTAGGATTAAGTTGTTTAAATGTAATATTACACAACTAATTGAGTTACTAAACTATTATAAATGATTTATAAATGATTTGGTGAGCTTGGTAGGGGGTAGGTGACCCACTGTGCCCAAGTCTTGGGAGGAGCACTATAGACTCAGTCTTACTGGGTCGCCGCCATCTTGGATCCCCCCTTAGGTATCTTTAACAGTTGATGGAGAGTGAGAACCCATGGGTTCCAAAACAGTCAGAAAGACTGTCGAGGAGCCGGGCATATTTTGCTCCCACACCGTTTCCGAGTTTGCAGCTTCCATATGGTTCATGTGCTTGTTCAGGACCGTTGCACTGACCTGAACTTTATACGTCACTGGGCCTGACCTTGCATCCTACCCGTGCCAGGCCATTCCTGTGATTCATAAATCAAACCATTTCTCCTGAAATAAACTTTCTCTCATTGAGGGAAGTGCTGTGTCAGGAATTGGCATTCCTGATGCCATTTCACCACCAGCCACCTCAGGTCCAGGAAGATCAGATTTAACCTGGTGTGGAGTCTTCTCCCCATTAGCAACTCGGCTGGAACTATCCCTGTAATTGTGTGAGGGGTGGTCCCATAATCAAACAGGAACTGGAAAATTTGATATCTAGAGAAGCTGTAGGCTGTTTCTTTAAGCCTGCCTTCAATGTTTAGATTGCTCTTCCTGCCAGACGATTTGATGATGGATGGTTTGGAGCAGTCTTTATATGGTGAACACCATTCGACTTTAGGAAATAGTCAAATTTTCTGCTGGTAAACAATGGCCTGTTATCTGTGACCAAAACCTCCAGGAGTCCATGTATTGCAAAAGATGTGTGCAGTTTTTCTACCGTCGTTCCCACGTTTGACGAATGAACACGATGCACATTCAGCCATTTTGAGTGGGTGTCCACAATGACTAAGAATATTGAGCCCATGAAAGGACCTGCACAGTTGGCATGTAGCTGACTCCAGGGTTTACCTGGCCATTTCCATGAATGAAAGGAGAGCTGCTAGCAGCAAATTCTGTCCTTGTTGGGCACTCTGGGCACTGTCCCACCAACACGGGCTATGTCTGCATTCAATACTTGCCACCAGATATAATATCTCAAAAACATCTTCATTCTGGGAATCCCTGGATGACCCTGGTGGAGTTCAACCAGTATTTGGTGGCAACCTTTGCTCGGGACATTCACTCTTGCTCCCCATAACAATATGACATCCTTTTCTGTGATCTGGTCTCTCTGGGTCCAAAAATGGATCAATTCTGGTTTTGACCATCCCTTTGGATTCCCCCATCACCACCAGCTCTTTCATTTTTGCCAGGACTGGATCTTTCTGCATCAAAAGTCTGATATTGTAGGCTTTGACTGAAAGTGTGACCATAAAATTTAAAACTACTACAGACTCTTCCAGTGGCAATACCAATATCTGCCAGCGAGAGGCGGCTTAATGCATCCGTATTTGCTATTTGGCCTGTTGGACGGTGTTGAAAAGTTTGTTGGAAAAGCACAGCAGGTCAGGCAGCATCTGAGGAGCAGGGAAGTTGATGTTTTGGGCATAAGCGCTTCATCAGGCTTATGCCCGAAACGCCAATTCTCCAGCTCCTTGGATGCTGCCTGACCTGCTGTACTTTTCCAGCACCACACTTTTTGACTCTGATCTCCAGCATTTGCAGTCCTCACTTCCTCCTGGATGTTGCTCCAAGTTGTAATTATATGCACTTAGTATGACAGCCCACTGTTGAATTTGACCTGAAGCTATGAGCAGTACTCCCTTGTCCTCTTTAAGTAGACCTAACAGGGGTTTGTGGTCTGTTATTATTACAAATTTACATCCGTAAAGGTATTGGTGGAACTTCCTCACTCTAAATATGACCGCCAAACCTTCCTTCTCTCGCTGGGCATACTTATATTCTGTATTAGCCAAAGTCCTGGATGTACACATGATTGGGTGTTCCTCTCCATTGGGCCACTTATGAACTAATACTACCCGATGCTGTATGGGTAGGGGTCTCTGGTCAATACCAGATCTCATTTGGGATCAGGGTGTGTCAACAGCTTAGAGGATGTTAGCTGCTTCTTCACTTCCCTGAAAGCTATGGCTTGGCTATGTGACCATTTTCAATGCTGACACTTTTTTAAGAAATGCAAAGGTGCAGTGATGAGGGCCAGGATATGTATGAACTTTCCATAATAATTCACCAGCCCAAGGGAAGACCTAAGTTCCGGTACTGACATGGGAGCCAGGGAACATTTAATTACCCTCACTTTATCTTCCAACGAGAGTAACTCAGTCTTGTTGACTCTGTAGCCCAAGTAGGTCACCTGAGATGCCTGGAACACTTTTGTTTCCTCCTAAGGTGTACACCCACCTTGGAGAAATGTTAATGTCCAAGTTTTCTAAATGTTTTATTGGTCTTCCCAGTTATTAGCACATTATCTAGGTAAGGCTAATGCCCGAAACGTCGATTCTCCTGCTCCTTGGATGCTGCCTGACTTGCTGCACCTTTCCAGCAACACATTTTTCAGCAGCAATCATCTAGATAAGTGTCAACCTCGGGTAGACCTTGTAAAATGTTTTGCCTTGTCTGCTGGAAAATGGCATAGGTTGATGATCCCCCAAAAGGCAGTCTCATATATTGGTACACACTCTTATGGGTATTAATTGCAGCATATTTTTGGGAATCCTCATCTAGCTTCATTTGCAACAGTCCTCCTGCCAGCGTTGCAGATAATTCCTTTATGTGAAGGATTCAGTGTTTATCCAGCTGTGAAAAGCAGTTTACTGTTTGTTTAAAATCCCCACAAAGATGAACCAATCCATCAGGCTCACAATTGGTAAGACCAGTGCAAACTGGACTGGTTTGATGATTCCTGTGCCTTCCAGCTTCTTGATTTATGCCTCTACTTTTTCTCTTCAGGCCAACATCACTGGACGGACCTTGCAGAATCATGGAATTGCTTCCTGGTCAACGTGCAAAGTGGCCTTGGCTCCCTGACTTTCCCAAAAAATGTTTTGGTATTTAATTAGGACCTCACTCAGGCAGCCATTTTCTAATCGAAAAATGTTGAGCCAATCAAGGTGAATCTTCTTCAACCAATTTTGCCCCATCAAGCTTGGGCCTGAGCCTTTTATTATGATCAGTAATAACTGAACCAACTACTTCTCATAAGAGACTGAAACTGATATTGTACCCTTAATCTGTAATGGCTCCCCAGCATAGGTTCTCAGTCTAGCTGAGGTCTTGTGCAAACTTAAGGGTTAGAGTCCAGAGCGAATTTTATTAAAGACTGGCTCTGCAATTACTTTTGTGCCAGCATTGATCACCATTGAGAACCATGTGACCATTTAACCAGATGTTTATTTTGATTTGCTCTGATTTGAATGTTGCTAAGTAACTTAACTGTTCCAAATAAGGTGTAGTTGGACTTTCCAGGATGTGCATTCTCCTGGATGCCAACCTATGAGTTGTCTTACTCAAGTCAGGCCTTGTAAGACTCCTTTGCTATCTCGAGTCTGCATACTGGCAGCAACTATAATGGCTTGCTGGCCTGGATCCTGAAGAAAATTTTAACCATTTGGCCAAGGATTGGCTTTGTTTTGCGGTTTTGCGGTGGGCTGATTTAGAGTCCCTCTGTTCAGGATATGTTCTAAGTAAGGCTATGCAATTACCTTCACTCAAATGGTTTTTCCCAAGCTCAGTCAGACTAGCGAGGGTGTCCACTTCCATTGGATAACTTGCAACTCATATGCTCCACTTGCTGCATTTTCCAATGATAAAACCATTTGTATTGCCTGTTTGAAGACCAGTTGGGCTTCTGCTAGTAGGCGCTTTAGCATTGTTACATCATTAATCCCACATTGATAGTCCTGAAAACTCAGACACTATTTGTCTGCCAGGATTGTGGGAGAGGGGGAAGAGAGAGAGCAGCTGAAGGCTGAGGAGTTTTATGGTTTACCACATCATAATGCAGGTGGAAACCTGTACTTGGATTGAAAAGCCAAATTTATGAAACATTAAATGAGGCTTGAAGATTTGCCTAGTTTGCACTAGAAGATGATCTTCAGTAATATTTTCACTGTGAATTATTTTTCTGAGTCTAGAAGTTGTCCGGCTGACAATAGAAAAAGGCAAATAAATTCTCAGGAGCCAAGAATAACTTTGAATTTGGGAAAGTTGAATGTCCACTTGGAGGATACTTAAAATAAATACCTGTGAAGTGCATTTCTTTCAGTTGTACTAAAACTAAAAAGGACGATATTTTATTTTGTGAGTTAAAGTGTAAGTATCCCACAAGATAATGTTTAGTCACTAGAGGTTTTCGTCTTTTATTACAGTAAAAGTCATAAGACCTGAAATATTCACATGTCTTTCCTTCAGGCTATTAACTTGGATATTTGAATTTTTAAAACAATTCAATCTGTCTCTATGGAGGCCATAACCAAGTGATGATTTGGAGATGCCGGTGTTGGACTGGGATGTACAAAGTTAAAAATCACACAACACCAGGTTATAGTCACAACCACCTGATGAAGGAGCGTCGCTCCGAAAGCTAGTGTGCTTCCAATTAAACCTGTTGGATATAACCTGGTGTTGAATGATTTTTAACTTTATAACAAAGGGATGTTGTGCTGGAATGAGTGGATTGTGTTAAGAGGAAAGGCTAAACAGGCTGGGCCTGTATTCTTTGGAGTTTAGAAAAGTCAGAGATGAAACACATAAGATCCTGATGGAATTTGACTGGGTGGATGTTGAAAGCACAATCTAGGACTAGGAATCATAATTTAAAAATAAGGGGGCGCCCGTTCAAAACAGTGATGAGGAAACATCTTTCCTCTGAGTTTTGAGTCTTTGAAATTCCCTTCCTCAAAAGTCACTGGATGTAGAGTTTTAAACATTTTTAAGGCAGAGGTCGAAAGACTCTTGATTACCAAGAACATGGAAGATTATAGGGGATAAGCAGGACTATAGAGTTGAGGTTAAACTCAGATCAGCACTGATTTTATTGAATGGCGGAGCAGGCTCAAATGGCCAAGCGGCCTCCAATTGTTCCCTGCATGTATTTTTGGTGTGTTTTGCAGTGCTGATTAAAGGTGATCAATTTGGAAAATGACCTCCCTCTTTCTCCACTGATGCTGTCTGATGGTTGAGTAATTTGTGACATTTTCTGTTCTTTAACAACAATTATTCTGTATTTTTATGTAAATGATCAATTCAACAGTGCAAAATGTTAAGTACATCATCTGTTATATAAATATGTGTGATTAAACCCTCAACTCAGTAAAGATATTTTCATTATAAAATGGAAGCAAATGCTGTCGCCTACACATTCTCTTTTAGTAAGAATGTTCTGACGCATGTCAATCCCTTCATTGATAGACTGTGGCTTATGTTAACCCTGTCATATAGGATATTATGGGTTACAGCTTTCAGAGTCTTTCACCATCATTTGAACATCTCTTCTAACTCTTGAAAGAACTGAGAAAATTCCAACAATTAACTCTGTTTCTGTCCCCACAGTGCAAGTTCCATTGAGTATTTCCAGATTTTTTTGTATTTGTTCCTTTCATTGAGTGTCTGACATCTCAGATCTTCCTAGTTTCTCTCAACCTTGTTTCAAAATGAGATATATTTAGTGAGATAATGCACATTCTGCTCCTGTCCCTCCTGTGGAAGAGAAGCAAAATCTGCTTTCAAGAGAAATGACATTTAGGAGACAGATTGCATCAAATTCTGTTAGCCACTTTAAGTTTTATCTAGTTGAATGCTTATATCAAAATCTAAACTGATACACTAAATTAAATTGAGTAAAAGGTAAAGGAAAACTGAAGAGAGCAAATCAAAATTTTGTCATGGTAATGAATACATCAATAAAGAAATAAAATATATAGTATACAGTTTTTTAAGTAAGAGTGTATTTTCCAAGTATATTACATATCAATTTAATCTATCTTGTATACCTAATACAGTATTCATTATTCAAAATAGCATTAAACCTGTTAAATAACCAAGTAAATTGCTTATGTTGTGCCTACTTTGTACTATTCAGCGGTGAATTTCTAAGGAGGGCTCTGTTGCTTCAGTGAAACAGCCTAAGACATCTCAGTAAATAATTGTTGACCTTTCTTCCAGGGTATTTGTGATACTTCTGCCAAAGTTACAATAGATATGTGGAAAACACCAACTGAAATTTCCACCTCATTTTTTTTGCCACATTTCAATGTTAGTTATTGTTGAGAATATTTGTAGCTCAGGTTGATGATAAGTGTATGAGTTCGTTCGCTGAGCTGGAAGGTTTAATTTCAGACATTTTGTCACCATACTAGGTAACATTATCAGTGAGAGTCTTCGGTGAACCGCTGGTGGTGTATCCCGCCTCTCTATTTATAGATCCTGGTTTCTTAAGCTGGGTGATGTCATTTCCAGTTCTTTTTTTCAAGGGAAGGTAGATAGGATCTAAATTGATGTGTGTTTATTGATGGACTACTGGTAGAATTCCATGTCTTTAAGAATTCTCATGCATGTCATTGTTTTGCCTGTCCTAGGATATGTGTGTTGTCCCAATCAAAGTGGTGTCCTTCATTGTGTATATGTATGGAAACTAGTAATAGTGGGTCTTGTCTTTTGGTGGCCAGTTGGTGTTCATTTATCCTAGGGGCAGGTTTCCTGGTTGTTTGTTTGATGTAGTGTTTTTTACAGTTCTTGCATGGTATCGTGTAAATCATGTTAGATTTGCTGGTGGTATTTATTGGTTCCTTTCGTTTCATTAGTCGCTGTTTAAGTGTGTTCGTAGGTTTGTGGGCTACCATGATGCCAAAGGGTCTGAGTAGTCTGGAAATCATTTCTGATATGTCTTTGATGTAAGGTAATGTGGCTATAGTTTTTGGTTGTATTGTGCCTGCTGTTTTGGGTTTGTTTCTGAGGAATTTTTGATAAGGGATAGTGTTACAGCTGTGCTGAGGGAGGATATGCCCGGAAATACATCCAGGGAAATCATTTGTGTGAAGCTGAGAAATAAGAAAGGGATGATCACCTTATTGGGATTGTATTATAGACTCCCTAATAGTCAGAGGGAAATTGAGAAACAAACTTGTAAGGAGATCTCAGCTATCTGAAAGAATAATAGGATGGTTATGGTAGGAGATTTTAACTTTCCAAACATCGATTGGGACTGCCATAGTGTTAAAGGTTTGGATTGAGAGGAATTTGTTAAGTGTGTACAAGACAATTTTCTGATTCAGTATGTGGATGTACCTAGTAGAGAAGGTGCAAAACTTGACCTACTCTTGGGAAATAAGGCAGGGCAGGTGACTGAGGTGTCAGTGGGGGAGCACTTTGGGGCCAGCGACCATAATTCTATTAGATTTAAATTAATGATGGAAAAGGATAGACCAGATCTAAAAGTTGAAGTTCTAAATTGGTGAAAGGCCAATTTTGACAGTATTAGGCAAGAACTTTCGAAAGCTGATTGGGGGCAGATGTTCGCAGGTAAAGGTATGGCTGGAAAATGGGAAGCCTTCATAAATGAGATAACGACAATCCAGAGCCTCAACTCCATTTTACGTCCTTTTCCTTGTAACCCATGATTACCTAAGTGATTAAAAAATGTTATATCCCTGTCTAGACAATTTTTTTCATTCTAGCTACTTTCCTTCCCACCTATTTTTGTGCCATTGCAAACTTGTTGATAGTACATTCATTGCCCTCACCTCATCCAAATCATTAATATGTATTGAAAATTGGTGTGGCTGCAGTGGTGATCCCTATGATGCCATCCTACAGTCGCCCTCCTTATCCCAACTCTCTGACTTCTATTAGTTATCCAGTCATCCATGCCAATATACAACCCTCAACTCTATGGGCTGTTATATTATTTATTATGTACATATATTACATTCTTTGGTACCCCTTTGCATATCTTCTTTCAAAGGATTGATTTTGAAATGCAGTTCGGTTTCCATTTTGGTGGGAAAATGTGAATTATATTATGCCAAAAAAGAAGAAACTTAGTCTCACTTCCCTTTCTCTTTGTAGTTTTAACTTTTTTTCTTTTTCAAGTATTTCATTATTTAAACTATTGCAAATTATACTTTTGTCATTGTTTTTGGTTCCTAATAACATTGTAACACCAAAGTCCTACATTTTCCATCATTCTTTTAGTTTGGTAATACATTTCTAGTTCCTATTTACTGAATCTGTGAAATTATGGTGCATTATTTTGGGTCTCCAGAGGAGACATGACTTCAGAGTGGCTCTCAACACCAGTCTCTGTGGTGGTTTGCTGGTGTGTTCCCACCTGTGGGCCCTTCTGCTAGTTAAACGGTGAAATACCTTTCCATCCACAATTGACAGGCAGGCAATTTAACCATTAATGAATTCTTTGAGACCTTCCTGCTGGCAGACATGCTTCTTATGTGGCTGGAACATGGATGATGAAAGGAGTCAGCTTCTTGACTACAGATTGGATGCTGGCACTTCAAATGCCTCAATAAACTGCTACACAATGCCCACCTTCCATGACCAACAAAGGCCACAGCCATTGCCAGAGGATATGAAGGGTTTTGTGCAACAGATTTTATGAATGCATTTTATAAGCTTTGAGGAGTCACTCTCATCTTGAAGCACCCTCTCAGTCTCTCTCTTGTCTACATTGGCAATGTCAACCTCTGACATGGAGGGCTGGTATCATCCCATTAGGCCTCAAACCTCATGCTAATTTTGTGGTATGTGTGTGTGTCCCTGACACTGATTGGTCATCCCTTCAATAATCACCTTGGGTGTGCCATGCCACTGCCATTCATGATCAGAATTGGAAACGATCATAATGGAGTGGGAATTGATCCTGGACTGTTGATTTTAACCGAAACCACATTGTAGCTATCTAATCAATTGAGTTAGCCAATGTCCCAATAGAAAACATTGGAGATGTGCTGGGAGCACAGTTGCAACAATATGTGCACAGGGACCATACTTGGAAAAACTAGCATATGGAGATAAAATTCATTAATGAAAGGAACAATTGAGAACTGAAATATTGATCAGTAAAAATAAACAATTGCAATGATCCTCTGTGTGATCCTTATTCTGATATTATGCCCTGTGGTACTAAATCCTCCTACAAGAGGAAACAATCTTTCCACACCTACCCTGTCAAGTCCCTTAAGGATCTGATATATTTCTATAAGATATCACTCATTTTTCTAAACTTCTGTGACTACAGGCACAACCTACTCAACCTCTCTTCTTAAGACAATCTCTCCATTTTGGGATTAGCCCAGTGAATCTTCTCAGAACTGACCCATGCCTTCCTTAGAAAAGGGACCCAAAAGTATTCACAATATTTCAGCTCTGTTAGAATTCTGGTAAACCAAACTGTGAAAGTAGAATCTGATTTTTTTGTTTACTGTGAGCATAATTCTTTAAAAGGATATGCAGGTAAACTCTGTTAGGATGTTTCATTTACATTATCTCACTTTGGCACAGCATTATTGCAAGTTCATTTTATGTTTTAAAAATTCTGCACACACAACGAGACACTCTGTGCTTTCTTCTGTCAGAATATTTACTGTCCTATTGTATGTCGAGCTGAATCTGGCTCCCTCCCACCATCTTTCCTTCAGGTAGAAAGAGTTAAATAATGTGAAGAGTTAAATAATACCAAAGACATAGACTTTAATCCATTAATAGAAGCCAGAGGGAAAATTAGTTTATAAATTAAAGCCATTGAAAAATATATCATCTGAACGGTTGATAAATATTTTAAAGTGCATTTGAATGAACCATTGTGAAAACCTGATAAATCTTTATTTGCATATTTATATGATAACCATTTTAATTCTTAAAAAATGCATATTTATTAGGTGCCAATAATATGAAGGTTCACAATATTGAACGACTCAAGAGTGTTTGAAAAAACATTGAAAATGATCAGAAGTGGAGTCCAAGAGCATAAGGAAAATAACAAAAGTGAATAAAGAAAAGTCCATAAAACTGTGAATGTTTTCTGCGCATTTGGAGGTCATTCAGCTCTTGTGTCAGTTTGTTAGAATAAAGAAAGAGTAATTTAACACATTTGGCACATTGAAGTGAGGGAGGCTACTGACAGAGTCAATTGATTTACAAGTGAACAAGCGCCTAGGGAATATTTGTTTTATTTTCAGTACTAAACTCTCCTAAATATGAATTGATGGCAATATAGAAATAAAACCAACAATAGAGATGCCATGTAAATCAAAAGGGAAGTGAGTACATATTTAGAAAATACTGCTTGCATTTAAGTCATTGTTGCTGACCTATCCTCCCCTTTGAACCTTGGTATGCAATTTTGATTGTGTAGTTAAAAAAAGATATATTACTACAAAACAATATGAAGCTAAAGGGCCTGTTTGGTTTACAGTATAGCAGATGAACCACTCATGAGTCTTAATATGAAGAGATATTTCTATTAACAAATACCAACAACAAGAATTTGAGTTCTTAAAGAAGGATCTTGAATTGAAGTTGTGCAAATAACAAAACAAACTTGTCTTCCTGCTAAATTGTGGTCTAAATTACATATCTCCCAATCTTACCACAGTTGTAAAATCCTTCTAATTACTTTTATTGGACAGACTCTATCTTATAAATCTTTTAAATTAGACATTTAAAACAAAATTTATGGGATGTAGGTGTCATTGGCTGGGCTAATATTACTGCCTATCCCTAGATTTTGAGAAGGTAGTGGTGAGCTGCCTTCTTGAACTGATGCAGTCCATGTGTCATCGGTATACCCACAATGTCCTTAGGGTGGGAGTTCCAGCATTTTGTCCCAGGGACATTGAAGGAATAGTGATATATTTCTAGGTCAAGGTGGTGAGAGTCTTGGAGGGGAACTTGTACACGTAATAGTGTGCCCATGCATTACCTGCTCTTATCCTTCTAGATAAGGGTTTGGAAAATGATATCTTAGGAGATTTGGTGAATTTCTGCAGTGCATATTGTAAATGGTATTGACTGCTGCTGAGCGTCGATGGTGGAGGGAATAGATGTTTGTGGATGTGGTATCAATCAAATAGGTGCTTCGTCCAGGATGTTGTCAAGAGTGTTGTATATTGTTGGAGCTTCTAGTGGAAGTAATGACTTGGGTCCCACTTTATTTAGAAACTTGATAAATTTAGAACTAAAAATGCAAAATTATTTTGATGCAACTTTTCAATTTAGCTTGATATAAGAATTTCTCTTTTCTCTGGAAAGAGTAATATAATTACAAATCCATTATCAAGATTGAAATGATGTTGGGATATGTTGAAAATTTGAGAAGAAAAGACGTTACACATATCCTGTGTAAGAATGAGAGAAAGTGAATGAAGTTAAGTTTTTGGATAACAAACACAGAAAGCGCTGGAGGAGTGCAATTGGTCTGGCTGGTCCGTGTGTTATAACCTGTACTTTAAGAGTCTATACCAGACTTGAAACATTAACTCTATTTCTCTCCACAGATGCTGCCATACCTGCTGAGTTTCTCCGGTAATTTGTTTTTGTTTCAGATTTTCAGCATCTGCAGTGTTTAACTTAATTTTTTAATGTGTTTATTGTATGCATGTTATATTTACCATGTGATGGAAAATTAAAAAATTATGGTTCAACTCTCCAAGTGTGGAGGCAAAAAACAGGATTTTATATATTTTGATTTTGGAGCTATCGACTGGAAAATGGAAATTTTGAGCTAGTGTGTTGCAGAGAATGAACTTAGAGTCATAGAGATGTATAGCATGGTAACAGACCCTTTGGTCCAACTTGTCCATGCCAACCAGATATCCTAACCTAATCTAGTCACACTTGCTAGCACTTTTCCCACATCACCCTAAATGCTTCCTATTCACATACCCATTCAGCTGCCTTTTAAATGTTGTGATTGTACCAGCCTCCACCACTTCCTCTGGCAACTCATTCCATACACGCACCACCCTCTGCATCAAAGAGTTGCCCCATAGGTCCCTTTTAAATTTTTTCCTTTTCACCCTAAATCTATGCCCTCTCATCCTGGACTCTCCACCCCAGGGAAAAGATCTTGTCTATTTACCCTATCTTTTAAATGAAGAAAAAATTGAAATTTACAGTCTTCATTTATTCACACAAATTCTTGTAACTTTTGGAGCAGCTAGATGTAATACTTTTGTGAGACTAGCTGGCACCAGGTGTCTTTGTGTTAAAAATAAAATTCCCTAGCAACAGGTTTTAAATTAATTTTAAGTAGCAGTCTTGTCACATACCTGACAGAAAACAGTGAGATTTAGACATGCATCAAATCAAATTTGTCCATTTTCTGCAAGCAGAAGAAAACCAGTACTAAAAGACGCAGAAAAGAAGTACTTCCAACTCAAGGAAAACCTGAGGTCCAACCAACTGGCTACCAAATTGAAGACCACCACAGTCGATAGCAACCTGATATAATTAACAACACCAAGAAAGGACTGTGAGAAAATCAGGCCATTCTATCCTGTGGTTTGGACTCTTAGAGTCATTGAGTCAGAGAGATGTACAGCATGGAAACTGACCCTTCAGTCCAACCCGTCCATGCCGACCAGATATCCCAATCCAATCTAGTCCCACCTGCCAGCACCTGGTCCATATCCCTTCAAACCCTTCCTATTGATATACCCATCCAGATAGCTTTTAAATGTTGCAATTGTACTAGTCTTCACCACTTCCTCTGGCAGCTCATTCCATACACATGCCACCCTCTGCGTGAAAAAGTTGCCCCTTAGGTCTCTTTTATATCTTTCCCCTCTCACCCTAAACCTACGCTCTCCAGTTCTGGACTCCCCCCATACCAGGGAAAATACTTTGTCTATTTATCCTGTCCATGCCCCTCATGATTTTACAAACCTCTATAAGGTCACCCCTCAGCCTCTGATGCTCCAGGGAAAACAACCCCTATAGCTCAAATCCTCCAATCCTGGCAAAATCCTTGTAAATATTTTCTGAATCCTTTCAAGTTTCACAACATCTTTCTGATAGGTTGCTGCATAGAATTTACTCCTTTGTACCTATACTTTTCAACCGCAATATTTCTGTAAGATTATGTGTTGTCTATTCTCTTTGTGAAGGAATATTTACACGTTTGGATTTAAAATGAGCATCCTTCAAGTTTGCATATTAGTAATTAATGCTCCGACTCACCACTTGTTAAAAGAAACATTGTTCTAATGAATAATGTTTTGTTTTCTTGTTCATTCATTAAACCTAGTGAGAGTTTCCTTTATCTTAGATAGTTGACATAGCCAGGCATTAACAATATCAGAGATTTAATTTTTAGATTTCTGATAACTTGTGGAATAGTGGGACTTGAACTCCAGTGCACTCTTCTCTTCAGAGTTGTGACACCTGTGACACCAAACATTTAACCTTCGTCAAGTTTTTATGTTGCACATATGTAGAGGCTGTTTAAAATCCAATTTTTTTTTCTATTACATTAGTCTTATCTATCAGCACCTTCAGTAATGTTGGTCAACTATGACCTCCTTATTAAAATTTAGGCTGATTGTTCTTTGTTGTATTTTCAATTTCTAGATGTTTTCCTATATTTGTTTAAAGAATGTATTGCCTTTTCCCAATACAGCTGTACACCCATTAAACGATTTGGTCTATAATTTTCATGGCTTGCTTCCTATGAGGGAACCTAGTTGTCTTCACTGCAGGATACAATTTGATGTTGCAAGTTGCCCTACTGTGAGATCTCTTCAAATTCCTTTCGCTGCAGTTCTGTTGTCATCCTTGAAGGATCCATGGGAGATGAAAGTCAGGAATTATTGCTGACACGAGGAAAGGGTTTATACTCTACACTGGGTATTTCATCTCTAGTATTTTAGTTCACGGAGACATCAATTCATCATGAGTTGTCAACTCTTCAACTTCTTCATTCAATTTCTTCTTTGCTGTTTGGCGCCATGCATCAATATTTAACATATTTAAGAGTCCTAAGGCTTGTTTTTGAATGAGGATCCTGGTACACCGCATCTGCCGACTGCCTATTTGGCAGCTCACACATTTCTATAATTTAGGTTGTGTGTGTGGGAGATTGCATCAAGAAATTAATCACTTGGCCTATATTTAACATCAACAAAGTCACACAGGGAATAATATCCCTTCCAATGTGGGAAGGCAGACACTTGTGAGTGTATAAAACTGAATGTATGGACAGCATAGAGTGCCAACATTTCTGGAGTGTGGCTGGGAGAGATGACATGGAGTGAATGATGGTGAGTATTGGCCACTCAGCTGGTGATGTGAGGACATGCCTGCAGACAGAGGGGCTGCAAGATGTGTTGGTCTGAGCAATGTTGTGCAGAAGAATGCTGGGGAAGTCAAGAGTATTACTGTTGGCACCTAAATACTTCGAATCACTCATGGGTTTCGGGTGTCACTGGCTGGGCCAGCATTCATTGCCTGTCCCTAGTTTCCCCTTAAGAAGGTGATGGTGAGCTGCTTGTTGAACCATTGCAGCTCATGTCCTGTCGGTTGACCCTCAATTCCCTTAGGAATTGAATTCCAGGGCATTGATCCAGTAACAGTGAAGGAACAGCACTATATTTCCAAGTCAGGATAGGAAATGGTTTGATGGGGAACTTACAGGTGGTGCTGTTCCCAGTAAGCTGCTGCCCTGTCCTTCTAGATGGAAGTGGGTTTGGGAGCTATCCAGGGATGGTGATGGCGGTATCTGGGATATTGTTGGTCAGGTATGATTCTGTGAGCATTATTATGTCATGTTGTTGCTTGACAAGTCTTTGAAACAGCTCTCCCAATTTTGGCACTCATTCCTAGATGTTAATAAGGAGGACTTCACAGGGTCAACAGGTTGTTTCTGCCGTTGAAGTTTCTGATGCCTAGTCAATGCCAGGTGGTCCATCTGGTTTTATTCCTTTGTTCAGGCTTTGTAGCAATTGATGCAACTGAGTGGGTTCTGTTGTGGGTAAATCACCACTCGTTATCTTTAATTCAGCTCTTTATTAAGAAATCTCACAGATAATCAAGTACTCAAAGAATAATTTAAACTTTATTGCATGTAGCAACCAAAATAAGACCCCTCAAATAAGTAAGTCAAGCCTCTCAACTCAACCTGGCTAATGGTGGAATTTAGCTATGACTCCAACCACCAGTGTCCGTCCCTGAAAATGTCCAATGTTTGATCCTTGTGCAATGATATTCTTCGAAGTTCTGCTGCTGAGTTGTTCTGGTGTTCAATTCTTATACAATTTTCTCTCTTCCCAGTTTGTGGTGTGAAATTATTGATGATGCTTGAGATTCTTTCGTCCCCAACATTGATTACTCTTTTGGAGGCCTCAAGTCTGTAGCTTGCCTTCTTATCTGAAGTAACTCCTGTGTTCCTTGTTACATTCAGTGTTATCTATCTGTCTGAAACAGGCGAAAGTGAGGATTTCAGATGCTGGAGATTAGAGTCAAGATTAGAGTGATGCTAGCGATACACAGCAGGTCAGGCAGCATCCGAGGAGCAGGAAAATCCAGGATGATGAAGGGCTCCTGCCCGAAATGTCGATTTTCCTTTCCTCGGATGCTGCCTGACCTGCTGTACAACTCCAGCACCACTCTAATCTTGACTCTAATCTGTTTTAAACAGCCCATTCTGCAATTTTCCTACTTACTTCAGGATATTCCTTCTACAGGCAGTCTTAATTCGTGGTCGAAAAGTGTGGCACTGGAAAGGCACAGCAGGTGAGGCAGCATCCGAGGAGCAAAAGAATCGGCATTTCAGGCATGAGCCCATCATCATTGCTGATGAAGGGCTTATGCTCGAAACATTGATTCCCCTGCTCCTCAGATGCTGCCAGACCTGCTGTGCTTTTCCAGCACCACACATTTTGACTGATCTCCAGCATCTGCTGTCCTCACTTTCTCCCAGACAGTCTTAATTGCCCATTTGCCATGAGGCAGCAGGTTATCATGTGATGTTACCCGTCTCTTTGAGGAAACAACTTGTTTATGTTCTTTTGACTCTTTCTTCCAGGGATGGTTAATCAGCTTGTTGCTTATAGTTCCTTTATAACAGTTTCTCCTTATCCCTTTCATCTCGGGAAACAAGAGCTGCTGCTGATTCTTTCAAACCATGAAGTTATTAAAGTTCTGAAGATTACATTGTCACACTTGCCAGACCATTGGCAGTTGAGAGTCAACCACATTCTGTGGGTCTGGAGTCACATGAGAAGTGGCAGTGAAGATGGCGGATTTTTTTTCCCTGAAGGACATAAGCAAGCCAGATGGATTTTTCTGACATTCCACAACAATTCTTGTCATGAACAGATTCTTATATCAACACTTTTTCATTGAAATCAAATTCCACCATCTGCTATGATGGCATTTGGTCTGGGGTCCCCTGCATATTAACTGAGTTTCTGGATTAATAGTCTAGTGATAATACCACTAAGCCATTGCTTCCCACTGTAAATGTGAAATACTCACTTTTCCTGCTTTTATTAGATTATTGAACCTTTTTCAGCACTGTATCGATCTAACAGAGACCACACTATGGTTGCTCGCTACTTCTGTGACTTCCAGCCATGGTTTGAGAGCTGTTATCTTCTTCATGTCGACATGAAACAATGTTTGCTTTATACCCCTCATAATCTCCAGCATTAGACTAGGGAAAAGTCAGAGAACTGGTGGGAGTGAAGGGGTGTGTGAGTAAGTTTTGTGTTTGGGGATAAAGCTGAATATGATATGAGTGAGCAAAAGCCAGAAGTGGGCTGCAGTTTTGCTGTCAAGAGTTCATTGAGTCATACAACCTAGAAACAGGTCATTTAGCCCACCAGCAATGGGCTAAACTAATTTTATATACCTGCACTTGGAAAATAGCCTACCATGTCCTGGCATTTTAAGTGCTCGTCCATTTTCAGATTGTAGCTTGAAATCATCTTCCCCACCATCAATGACACTGCAAGTTTTCATTTCAGCTGCAAACTTACTAATTATACCTTCTCCACTCACCTCTAAGTTATTAACGTGTGTAGCAAACAGCAAGGGTCCTAGCACTGATCCCTGTGCTCCATCAATGGTCATAGGCTTCCAATTGTAAAGACAGCCCTCCACCATTACTCATTGCCTCCTATTTGTAAGTCAATATTGGATCCATTTTGTCAATTTGCATTGGATCTCATGGGATCTTACCTTTTGGGCCAGCCTTCCATGTGAGACCTTGTCAAAGGTCTTATTGAGGTCCATGTAAACCACATCAACTGCATTACCCTCATCAATATATTTAGTCCTCTTTTCAAAGCAAAACTCAATTAAATCAGTCAGACAGTATCTCCCTCCAACAAATCCATGTTGACTGTCGCTGATCAATTCCTGCCTTTCCAAGTCTTGATTAATCTTGTCGCTCAGAATTTTTTCAATAATTTCCCGACAACTGATGTCAAACTACTGGTCTGTAATTACCTGCTGTTCTTGGACAAAGGGACTACATTAGCTATCCCCCAGTCAACTGGCCCTTCACCTGTGGCCAGTGAAGCATTAAATATATCAGCTAGGACCCCAGCAATCTCCTCCTATGCCTCCCATAGAAATCTGGGATACATCTCATCAGGCCCTAGGAATATATGCACCTTCATGCCCACTACATGTTTGAATACATCCTCCTTATCAATCTTAATCTAATTCATCCCTGACCATGACACCAGGAAGGCAATATGTCATTTGAAAGTCTTATTTGCTGCCACAGAATGGTCTGCCAGTCTCTCTCACAAGTGAGTCCCCTATCACTAAAGCTCTCCCAGTCTTTTTCATCCCCTGCTGTGCAGCAGAACTAACCATGGTGCCACAAACTTGGCTGCTGCTGAGAGGCCATTCCCTCTTGTAAGCCTGTTGAGAGGGGGATGGTCACAGGGAACTCCTGCATTGCCTGCTCACACTTACTCATCTTCCTGGTGATGACCCAATTTTTTTTTCTGTCTGTGTAGCCCTTACTGGTGGTGTGAGCAGCTCACTAAATGGGCTATCCACAATGTCCTCAGCCTCATGGATGCTCCATAGAGAGTCCATTCACAATTCTAGGTACTCCATACAGTCAATCAGGAACTGCAGCTAAACACATCTCCTGCACACGTGGTCACTATGGACACTAGAAATGTCTCTGAGTTCCTACATATTGCAGGAGGAGCATTCCATAGGACTGAGTTCTCCTGCCCTTGTGATCCTTATCAACTACAGACAATAAACTAGGAATAAATTCCCTCTCCTACTACAGTACTCATCAAATCAGATTTCTATCTCTTTATCTTGGTCTCTGTTGCTGTCTTTGACTCTGTCTCTGTCTCTCTCTGTCTCTCTCTCCCAATTTCTAACAAGCTACAAACCACATAATAAGGACTTTATGCTATGTCTTGCTCCTGATACTAGTCTCTCTGCTTTATGGCTCTTGCCTTGCGTCAGTTTTTGAACCCAGATGTCAATACAGCAACTCTGCCTCAGGATTCAATGAGGTTTGTTCCACTCCGCTCCTCTCCTTCTGCAGTTCCAATTGAGCTTCATCTGTGCCCCCGCTCCTCAGGCTTCTTTGTGAAAGCTCCACTGCCACTGTTCACCTCCCCAGTTTCACTTCACTCCTTTCCTGTTGGCTGCTGCTCCGACTGAGCTTGAATCTTGAGAGTTTGAACTTCCTGGATCCACACTCAACTAAGTAAAAAAGTACATCTTTGCTGCTTGACCCAGGCACCACTAATTAACATATTCAGAGTCCTAAATCTTATTTTTAAATGAGGATCCTGGCACTTTGCATTTGCAGTCTTCCTATTTGGCAGTTCACCCATTTTCAATGTTAAGTTTGTGTGGGAGATTGCAACAAGAAATTAATCATTTAACCTAAATTTAACACCAAAAGAAATCACACTAGAATCTAATTTCTTCCTATTCATTTTTAATGGTAATGGGTACAGTGTCATCATGATTGACATTACCAACAGGTAAAACTAGGCAGAATTGTGTAATACATACACAAACCCCATCATTATTGTAACTTACATCTAATGGATGCACCTCGCACATGTCTCCACAACAATGTAAAAGATATCAGCAACTCAGCAACATCACATCTTCAACTATCACCTTATGATTGATTTGGTTTTCCAATGTACTGCGTTGATATGGTGCTAAAATTGTTCCCTTGACAACAGAAATTGGTCGTAACTGCTGAATAAGCATCAGCCAATTTTCACTGAACCAATGACATTACGACAATTTCCAATGCAGTAGATTGAAGAAATTTGCTGTAAGTAACTTAAGCTCGTCTTTATAACACACTTGTATTTCCTCAATCTTTTGTACTGATTCAGTGGAACTGAAACATAATGCTTCTCAGTGACAATGTACTTACCTCAGAACCAGGAGGCCCAGGTTCAAGTCCCTCCTGCTCCAGTGGTATGTAACAACATCTCTGAACAGGTTTATTAGAAAAAAAATCTACAATTGCATTTCATGCAATGGACTGGGAACTGGAAGTTTCTGTAGCTACATCAGTTCTAAATGAGCTGTAAAACTTTCAGGATGGCAGGACTCAATGCTGTATGGTGAATGTTTAAAACTTTTTTTTCCCTCTACACAGAGACTTGTATCATTTTCTGGAGCTTTGAATAGATTTTTATGGTCTCAGAATGAGTTACATTAAAAATTGAAAAGCTTGAACAGTTAGATTTTTTTGAAAAATGTCAGGAATGGCATCGATTATTTGCTGGTAACATGAAAATGGCTCAAAGAAAGTCAGCAGCCTCACATGATGCTTCATTCCTTTCCCATTGGAAATAAAGCCAGCTGACCCAATGCTTTGACAATTATCTTGGGGGCAGTTTATTATGTTAAAAGGCCAGAAATGTAAGTTGCAATTAAAAGTAGTTGCAACATTAAATGAGAAGAATAAAGCCACTGGTAAAGGAAGCAAAGAACAGGAGAAGATTGTTTTGCTGCTCAGGCATGTTTCCATTATTCAACTGGATAATGGATGATCTCCATCCTAACTCCAGCTATCTGTTTTGGTTCTGCAAGTCTTAATACCTTTTCTTAACAAAACTCTCGTCAACTTCCATTTTGAAATTTTCAATTCATAGTTTTATTGAGGACAGAGTTTCAGACTTCCAATACAAAAGCCCAAAAGAACTGTGGATGCTGGAAATCAAATAAAAACAAGAGATTGCTGGAAAAACTCATCAGGTCTGGTAGTACATATTCTGAAGAAGGTCCACTGGACCTGAAATGTCAACTTCCTTTTTCTCCATTGATGCTACTAGACCTGCTGATTTTTTTCCAGCATTTTCTGATTTTGGTTCTGATTTCTAATACCAGTTTCTTGAAGCAATGTTTTCTGACAGCACTATTGAAGGTGGCTTAGCAGGGCGGTGTAAGGATATGACTTTGTTCTGAACTCTCTCACTAAAGGAACTAAGTTCTCTCTATTTAAACTATATTAGCTCCTATGATCCTTTTAAATAGGTCAATTAATAACCCCTAACTCTTTTATATTCTGGGGAATAAAAGCCAGGCCAAAGCAATCTGTCCTCATATTTTAACCTCTTTAGCCCAATTATTATTTCCAACTTCTTTCCTCTGATATCTTCCTCTGTGTTACTGAAAAATGTCTTCCTTTATCTTGTGTTTGCCTCTTGATTTGTGGCAAATGTTGAAACGTTTCAACTGATTGCTTATTCAATTCTGATCTAGTTGAACTTCATGTTGTTACATTTACAAAATAAATGGGAAAATGTTAAAGGTATTGTTGCTCCTTTTACTGACCCTTTGGGATTCAGAATCCCAATGTGTCCTTCTTTAAGTTAAATCATTATCTTAACTGTCTTCTTTTCCTGACTAACTGAAAGTTTTCCTACTAATTTCCATCTAGGTTAGTCGTTGTCTTTTTTTGTTCTATTGTCCGATTTTATAAAATGTTAACTTTTACTTCACTTTCAAACAGAAATTGACAAAGTGTGGTCAAACACGTACTGGAAACGAGTATGTCTCTTGCAATGAGTATGATGGGAGCTAGGATATCACTCAGTGATTCCTGATCTTTTTCTCCTGGGTGACAAGAAAAGCTGGTCGGAAGCAGTCCCAGTTGACAGGAGCAGATGGTGTCACTGGGAGAATGAGAATCTAAGATTTACCTGCAGTACGTAAATGTTTTTTTTCCAAGCAATATGCCATCTGTGTGTCCCAATCATTCAGTCATCCATTAATGTAACTCAAAATGAAAAGCCGAAAGAAACTGTTTAACTGATGTTTAAGCGCAACTATTGTAATGATCACACTGAAGCAATTTTATAGCATTTAACTACTGTTAGAGGTTATGCCTCAATTTACTTAAATATTGTTTGAACCTTCATTCCGTGTGGGTGGGCTCAGACTAAGCAGCTTTTTCAGTTCAAAGTAGGAACAGATCTATAGGGCAAGTGGCATCCTGAATCTTCTCTGATCCAACAGATTCAGTATATTCTGAAAGTAGAGACTGTCTTTGCTCCAGCTTCTCTCTGAAACAAGAACAAAGGTTTGCTATAAATAAAAATATAGGCAAAGTAATTCTTTTTGAAGTGACGTTTAAGATTACTATAAATAAAATACATTTAGCTCAGCTGTTGTGGAATAAATGCACATGCTTTAGTGTTTTTAAAAAATCATGCTACTTTTATTCAAGATTCGATAGGGAAGTTAAATGTGGATGGCAATTTTAATAATGTTTCATTATTAAAGGCGATTTAATAAAGCAAAAGATGAAATGAGAGATACAATGAACCAGGTCTGGATTTTCTGAGGAGTGGGAATCCCACACAGATTGTCAATCTGGCCCTTTTTTCAGGAGAAGGGTGCTCCATATTTATGAGAAGTTTCCATTCAGGGCTCCATGAGAAATGTAGAACCGTATGTCCAACCTGACAGTTCAGAGCTGTCAGAGGAAGGCAAACCACACGCACTCACAGTTGCTGTCAAACCGCAAGTACAGATTCCTGATGAAGAGCTAATGCTTGAAATGCCGATTCTCCTGCTCCTCGGATGGCCTGATCGGCTGTGCTTTTCCAGCACCACACCTTTTAACTCTGATCTCCAGCATCTGCAGTCTTCACTTTCTCCCATAAGTACTGAAGGATATTACAGAGCCTGCTGAGTAGGGTGCCAACTGAAATGAGGTAAGATGCCAGGGCAGGATGCCAGGTTAGTGGAATGCCAGCTGGGTAAGATGCCAGGGTTCCACCCGAGTAGGTGCCAGCTGAGAAGGGAGGTGAATGTCAGGTGTGAGGGCTTTGAATCTGGTGGTTGGAATGGGTCTAGTGGAGTGGAGGTGAGTTTGAGTTGCGTCTAACGAAGAAGATGAAGGTGGGTCCATTGGTGGGGTGGTCAGCACAGATTTGGCAACAAAGTGGGGTGTGTATTGGGATCAGGTCCAGCAAGGTGGGGGTGGTGTTGTGTCGGGTTCTGGTATGGATCCGTTGTGTGTTATGTTGGGTCAAACAGCAGAAGGATCAAGTCCTGTGAAGGTGGACTTCTGTTAGGTCGGATCTGATGGGCAGTTGGTTGGAAGTGTCAGTTCAGGTCTGGCTTGAGAGATAAAGCGAGGGGGTTGGCTTGGGTCTGGCAGGAGGGAAAGGTGCTTTGGACCCAAGGAGGTGTGGAGTTAGGGTTTGGGATTGTAAGTGGTTTGGGGATGGTGTAGTTGACCAATGTGTGTGGGGTAAGTATGGGGATCTGTTTAATAGGTACTGAGGAGTTCGACAATGTATTTAATATTCCAACTTTTCCTGAGGAACCATTTGACTTAATTTCATTGGAACCCCTGACATTTCTGATTTAAAGGGAGACTTTTGAAAATTTACAGGCCTAGAGGAATTGACCAGTGGAAAAGTCAATCCTTTTGGAGTGTGCAACAATGGGATTTTGCAGTGTCTCTTGGCTATTAAGCATTGTAGTGGAATCTGTAGCCGATATCCATATATAGGATTGCACCTTCCATCAGCTTTTATCGGATAGAATTTAGCGTGGCACCTTGAGTGAGTTTCCTTTCCGTCACTCAAGATTGTAGATCATTGTTGCCCTCAGCTTTGTGTTGGTTGAGAGTAGTCATTACAGCATATACTGTAGATTCAAATCAAAATGGAACTTTGTAGTGTTCAGTTTCATACCAGTTGGTTGTTTAATCACTGAACAAATATCTTATTTTTCTGACTGACAATACAACCTTTCAGATTGTATTGCACCTAACTGATGCTTGTAGTATGCTAAATAATAATTTTTCCAACTATATATTTAATGTGGTGAAACACTACACAGTAAAATAATTCATCTATGCATTAAGAATTGCCAACAGCATTTCAAATGTTTAATGTCAACATAATGAACATGTAATTTTCATTCAGAATAGTTTTAATAAGCAGGTGACTGGTTCCCTTATGTTAGTTTAGATCATGAAAATAAATTGCCTTTCACCGTCAGTCATCACAGATTGCAACCTTGAAAAAGCTTTAAGATTATGAAACCTCCCTCGACAGCCACAATTCACAGTGTGGTGTACTCTTGTAGGATTTCTCAACGTTCTCAGAATGATTTGAATCTCCTATATTAATACTTCAAATGCTTCCAATCACACCTGGTAACTTGTGACTTTACCTGCTGTATGATGATATTTCATGACTTTAGTGAAAACTTTACAATTATGAAGTTTATATGGTTAATAAATTTTGGGAGTACGTTTTTGCATTTAAGGTAATATAAGGGTGTCATGTGGCCTGGGCTGAAGTCTGCCATTTGAGTCTATGTTAGGATAGAGTAAGCGGGTTAAAGAATAACTAATTAGTATTTTTTTACCTGAATAAAAAGCGTATGTGATTGATATTGCTATGGGGAAGGGTGCAGAAGAACCATGGTAAATATCAGGTTACAACCTTTCCTAGAGTATCACTGAAATCAAAAATAGGTAGGTTAATCTGCACGGCTCTGAGAGAGGGAGAGCATCTGAAGGCCGAAAGCCTCAATCAGCACTGCACTGGAATGTAGATGGAAGCTTGTGTTTGGATCAAAAATACTACATTTATGAGAAGTTTAACTGAAGTTGGAAGACTAGCCTAACTTGCACTAAAGAGAGAATCTCCAGTATCATTCTCACCACAAAGGACTGTTCTTGGATTAAAAGTTACCAGAGTGACAAAGGAAAAGAACAGAAGTAAATCCTTAGGAGCTAAAAGTCACTTTAGTCTGATCTCAGAAGAATTGAAAGTCTGTTTAAAGGATGGTGTAACATGTATGTGTGTTTTCGAGCTTGTTTTAAAAATAAGAAGGGGGTATTTCTTGTCTGTGATTTAAAGTATAAATTGTCTAAAACAATAATGGGTGGCAGTTCCTTAGACCCTGAATGATGTGGGCGATGCTGAGTCAGTTGGAAAGATGTGATTGGAACAGAAAAGTGAGATTCTTGACAGAATAAAATGCAAATTTGTGCACAAGATTTTAACTGTGAAATTAGAATCTTGCTGGTGAGCAGCGGGTGGTCTATTTACACGCATTAACATTTTATCATCTCAGAAACTAGACAGCAACAATTTCCAAAATGGAAATCTGACCAGGTACTTTATGGCTGTAAGTTGCCAGCATCATCTCAAACCTCTATCTTGGCCAGTACTCCCCGACATTTTAGGGCATGCTACATGGTCAGTGACCACCTACATCTGGTAGACCTGTGCCTCACCACCCATTTCACCTTCAACAACATAATCTACAAATAAACCAACGGCACACCCATCGGATCTCCGCTATCAGGATTCGTAGCAGAAGCGGTAATGCAAAGGCTAGAACAAACAGCCCTACCAACCATCAAACCAAAAATCTGGATATCATTTAGTAATAATGAATCCATAAGATTGATGTATGGTAAGGTGGTTAGCCATCTCACACTGCAGCACAGACGAACTTCGGAAAACAGAGGAGAACCACTTAAACAACGTATTCAAGAAGAACGGATACTCAAGAAATACAGTCCACAGATTCCTCAAGAACAAACCACAACAAGCAGACCAAACACAGCCAGAAACCCTAACCACCTTACCATACATCAAAGAAGTTTCAGAAATGACAGCCAGACTACTAAGTCCCCTTGGAATCCTAATAGCACACAAACCCACCAACACTCTCAAACAAAAACTAACAAACTTAAAAGACCCAGTATAACTTATGGACAAAACCAACGTCATCTACAAAATCCCATGCAAGGACTGCCACAAACACTACGTAGGGCATTCAGGAAGAAAGGTAGCCACCAGGATACACGAACACCAGCTCGCCACAAAAAGACACGACCCTCTCGCCCTCGTAGTCTTACACACAGATGAAAAAAAAACACCATTTCGACTGGGACAACACATCTATCCTGGGACAGGCTAAGCAAAGACATGCCAGAGAATTCCTAGAGGCCTGGCACTCCAACCACAACGCCATAAACAAACACATAGATCTAGATACCATCTATCAACCCCTCAGAAAATGAACAGGAAATGATATCACCATGAACCCCAGGAACCCCATCCAGGGCAAACATATAAATAGAAAACAGGAGACAACAGCTTTGCTTCACTTGGCAGTCGCCACTGATGATGCTACCTAGCCAGGTAATGAAATGTCTGCATATCAAACCTATATAGGACAGCGAGCAAACCTACACCCTAAATCTATTAACCAAGGAGGCTGGCATCAGACAAACACCAACACTACCACTTCTTTAGGACACACATCTAACTCATTTATAATATAATGCAACATTTTAATACTGCACTTTGGATCTCACTGATACCTTACATTGCAATGCTGGTGTCAAGCCACAGTGCACAGGGACAAGCACTTACCTCATGCAATGGAACAGGGTGCATCTCAGGACTCTTAGCATGCTCTCTTTGCACTTACATTATGCCTACTTGGATACATACAGCATTCTGCTTTGCTTGCCACTTTGTGCATTAGCCCTTCATTCAGAACTTACAGCTTCATGGTACTTCTACCTTGCTGTACATTTTTGAACGTTACCACTTTATTCAGATCTTGAAGGGTCATAATACTTCTGTCTTGCCTTTAGTGCAGATGAAAAGCTGGGCAGCTTGTTACATTTGCCAGCAATGATCAGTAAATGGGATGGACATGTTGCTGTACAGTCCTGTTTTACAACAGTGTCAAACCTGCAGTGTGTGCAGCAACAGTAAACACTCTGCAGATACTATAACCAAATGGCCACGTTTAACAGTCTGAGGAGAGTAGCCTTGATGGTTGAGTCAAGGATTAAGGATTGCTAGCACAGTCAATTAAGGGTCTTGGCCGATATCAGTCAAGCAGTGTTGTAGTAGTCACTGGGGCACTTGGGGTGATTAGGATCAGGACGTCCTTATCTTCACCATCCAGGATGTGGACCATGCACAGTACTGTAGGTCCAGAGCAACCAGCCTGGGGATTTGCAGTAAGTCAGTCACAGATATCAGCCAGAGGTTGGGCCACTCATCAGTGGAGGGCTGACCTTCTAATTTGGTAGGCATGGGGTGTTTTGTCCTTTGCTCACTAAATATTCATGTAAAGGGAAAACAAAAATTAAAAGGGATAGCCGAAAAGAGGGGATATTATGAAATAAGGTCACAAGGTTGTTACAAAAGAGAAAAGATAATGACTTGTCACAGCTCTTCCATCTAAAGGACCCTGCAGTTTCCTAGCCCTTATATCCCAGCCTCACAAAGACTAAGGAAGGAAAGCAGTGGAGAAATCTCAGTGAGAAACCTGATGTGATAACTGAGTAGAGAATGAGGAGTGACAGAAGTACAAGTTGAGATGATCAATGAAGAAATGGCTGCTGGGCAGTACAGGAACAAACAGATGTGATGTGATGATAAAGGCTATGCCACATCTACAGCTGCTTATGAAATCCAATCTCACAATCTTTCTTTGGGCTTTCTTAAAATTCATTTAAAAGGGAATAACTTCTTACAAAAGATGAAAAATAGAGGAATGAGGTACAGTTTGGAATTAGACCATGTTATTCATGCACTAAAAACACCAGCCCAACTTTGATGGACCAAATGGCTGATTTCTGTGCGATAATATTCTATAATCCTATTTTTCTCAACTCATACTGAGGCTGGGATATAAGGGCCAGGAAACTGAAGGGTCCTTTCGATGGAAGAGCTGAGACAAGTCATTGCCTTTTCTTTTTTGTAACAATCTTGTGACCTTATTTCATAATGTCCCCTCTGTTCTGCCCTCCCTTTTAATTTTTTTAACACCATTATTTGTTACTGTCAATATGTAATACCAATTCTACTTGGTCTGGATTTCTAGGCTTTTCTATTTATAATCCCTTTCTCCTGAACAACACACTTTCCCAAAGATCTTATTATCATGAAATTTTGATCCTCTGCTTTGAGCACCTTAATTGTGGATGAATTATAAATACTGTGAACTATGTGGTCCCAGGGGTGATCCATGAAGCTCTACTATTTAATTAACACTCTCACCATTGATTGTTAGCCTCTGTTCAATGTTAATTAGAAACTTAAATTTAGCTCTTCACTTCCTTCTTTGTTCCCAGCATTTTCTTGTAAGGTATGTTGACAAGTGCTCTTCGAGTATAAGTGATAGGATTTTTGTTCATTTGCTTTTAAGAATTCGTACTCTCAATGTCTAATTTTACCCACCTGTGGCATTTATCAAAATTCAGTACATAGAGGTCAACAGTACCATAGAATTTTCTGAGTTCATTCTTAATATTGAACCACCATAGTCACTACCACGTGATCCACCAATTCTATTAAAACTTCAGTGTTTTTATTGAAAGTGTAACCTGCTTTTAATAAACTGAGGGTGCTCCTGAGAGGGACTCTGGGAGGAGTCATCTCAGTCACTGTGATGAGGAGGGGAGCGCAAAAGAGCTGGTGTCAGCGAAATGTGTAAGGGCATCCAACAGAGGGCACTGCTGGGAAGGTTTCTGGGAGGAGTTATCTCAGTCACTGCCCAGGAGCGAATAAAAGGAAGGCAAGCTGTAGTGGAGTGGCCATTTTGAGATGGGCAGCTTTGTGGTGGAAGTGCTGCTGGAGGTTTAAATGTAGGCTGAATTGAATACCGGGCTTCTGTGAGGAGGGCGAGCAGCAGTGAGGTAAGGCAGTCAGTGGAGGAGCAAACTACTGTAGCTGCTGAAGACACAAGGTAAAGGAGAAGTAGAAGTAAGTTTAATTGTGAAGTCACAGGCAGCAGGTAAGTAACTGACTGGTGAGTAGTTTTTCTTCTCTTGTATTTCTCTTCCCTTTGCTACTGTTGTTAACTTAAGGGTTACATCATGGCAGGAGATCCCAGACCCATGTCATGCTCCTCCTGTGAAATGTGGGAACTCAGGAACAGTTCTGATGTCCCTGAGTTTTTCACATACAGGACGAGTGTCCAGCTACACCTCCTGTCTGACTGCTTAACAGCTTTGGAGCTGTAGCTGGATTCACTTTGGAGCATCTGTGATACAGAGGGAATTGTGGATAGCACATTCAGTGAGTTGGTCATACCGCAGATAAAAATGACTGAGGAAAGTAGGGAATGGGTGGCCAACAGACAGAGGTAAGAGTAGGAAGGTAGTGCCAGTGTCCCTTGTGATCATCTCCCTCCAAAAATGATGTACCGTTTTGGATACTGTTGGGGAAGATGGCTCACTAAGAGAAGGTGGCAGCAGCCAGGTTCATGGCACGGTGGGTGGCTCTGCTGCACAGGAGAGCAGGAAAAAGAGTGGCACAGTTATAGGGAAAGGGAATTCCAATCGTAAGGGTAATAGATAGAGGATTCTACGGCCACAAACGCGAGTCCCTGATGCTGCGTTGCCTCCCTGGACAAGGGTCAAGGATGTCTCAGAGTGGCTGCAGGACAGTCTGGGGTGGGGAGGGTGAACAGCCAGCTGTCATGGTGCATATTGGCACCAACGATATAGGTAAAAAAAATGGGAAGAGGTCTTACGAGCTGAATTTAGGAAGTTAGGAGTTAAACTGAAAAGTAGGACGTCAAAGGTAGTAATCTTGGGTTTGCTACCAGTGCCACTTGCTAGCCAGAGAAGGAATTGCAGGATAGCTAAGATGAATATGTGGCTTGAGGGATGGTGCAAGAAGGAGGGATTCCAATTCCTGGGACATTGGAGCTGGTACTGGGGCAGGTGGGACCAGTACGAACTGGACGGTCTGCGCCTGAGCGGGACTGGAACCAATCTCCTAGGGAGTGTCTTTGCTGGTGCTTTCGGGGAGGTTTTAAACTAAAATGGCAGGGGATGGAAACCAATGCAGCAAGTCAGAGGGAAGTAAAGTGGAAACCGAAACAAAGGAGAGTAAGGGAAAAAATGAAAGTGGAAGGCAGGAGAAACTAAAGCCAAAAATCAAAAAGGGCCACATTTCACAATGATTCTAAAAGGGCAATAAATACAAAAAAAAATGAGCCTGAAGGCTCTGTGTCTCGATGCGAGGAACATTTGTAATAAGGCCTTGAATTAACTGCACAAATAGTTATTAATGGATATGATGTAATTGGGATCACAGAAACCTGACTCCATATTGACCAAGGATGGGAACTCAACTTCCAGGGTTATTCAATTTTCAGAAAAGGCAGACGGAAAGGGAGGTGGGGTAGCGCTGCTGGTTAAGGATGATTAACACAGTAGTAATGGAGGACATTATCCTGGATGATGTGGAATCAGTATGGATAGAACTACGGAGCACCAAAGGCAAAAAGACATTAATGGGAGTTGTGTACAGGCCGCTAATCAGTAGCTGCGATGTTAGGGTCTGTATCAAACAGGAAATTAGAGATGTATGCAGTAAGGGTACAGCAGTTGTTGCAGGTGTCATCAATCTAAGTATTGATTGGACTAGCCAAACTGGTAGCAATGCGATGGGGGAGGATTGACGGGAATGTATGAGGGATAATTTCCTTGACATAAACACACTAGACAGCAGGCCATCCTGGACTGTGTATTGTGTAACGAGACAGGATTAATTAGCAACATTATGGTGTGAGATTCTTTGGTGAGGAGTGACCATAATATGGGAGAATTCTTCATTAAGATAGAGAGTCACACAATTAAATCTGAAACTAGGGTCCTGAATTAAAGTAAGTTAACTTTGATAGTATGAGGCCTATTGACTAGATTAAGCTGGCCAATGATACTTAAGAGGTTGATGGTGGATAGGTAATGACAGGCATTTGAAGAACTTCAACAATTGTACATTCTTATCCAGTATGAGAGCAAAACAGGGAAGGTGGCTCAACCATGGCTAACAAGGGAAATCAGGAACAGTGTTAAAGCCAAAAAGGAGGAACAGAAAAAGCAGCAAACCTGAGGATTGGAAGAAATTTAAAATTCAGCTGGTTTGGGGGGGGGCGTGGCGGCGGTTTCAAAGAGTTTAATATAGAGAAGGAAAATAGAATATGAAAGTAAGCTTGCAGAAAACATAAAAACTGACTGCAAAAGCTTCTATAGATGTGTGAAGAGAAAAAGACTGGTGAAGACAAATGTAGGCCCCCTCACATTTAGAATCATGTGAATTCATAATGGATAACAAAGAGATAGCAGAAAGTGAGGACTGCAGATGCTGGAGATCAGAGCCAAGAGTATGATGCTGGAAAAGCACAGCAGGTCAGGCAGCATCTGAGGAGCAGATGAATCAACATTACACAATACACAGTGCAGGATGGCCTGCTCTGTATTTGGTTTATATCGCGGACACCAACCCTCATGCATTCACAGAAATCCTCCTCCATTGCACTGCTACCAGTTTGGTTAGTCCAATCAATATGTAGATTGAAGGAATCCTGATGAAGGGCTTTTGCCCAAAATGTTCATTCTCCTGCTCCTCAGATGCTGCCTGAGCTGCTGTGCTTTTCCAGCACCACACTCTCAACAAAGCAATGGCAGACCAGTTGAACAAATACATTTTGGATCTGTCTTCACTAAGGAGGACTCAAATAACCTTCAGGCAATGTTAGGTCAAGCATGAAGGAGGAATTGAAGAAAATCCTTCTTTGTCAGGAAATGGTATTGGGAAAATAAGTCCCTAGGGCCTGATGCTGTGCATCCCAGAGTACTTAAGGAAGTGGCTCTAGAATAATGGATGTATTGGTGATCCTCTTCCAGAATTCTGTACACTCTGGAAGAGTTCCATTAGACCAAAGGGTAGCTAATACAACTCCAATTTTAAAAAAAGGAGGGACAGAGAAAATGAGGAATTATAGACTGGTTTGCCTGACATCAGTGGTGGGGAAAATGCTGGAGTTAATCATTAAGGATGTAATAATTGGGCATTTGGAAAACAGTAACAGAATTGGTCCTAGTCAGCATGGATTCACTAAAGGGAAATTGTGCTTGGACGAATCTTCTGGAATTTTTTGCGAATGTTACCAGTAGAGTAGATGATGGTGAATCAGTAGATGTTGTATATCTGGACTTTCAAAAGGCTTTTGATAAGGTTCCACACAAGAGATTAGTAGGGAAAATTAAAACTCATGGTATCTGAGGTAATGTATTGACATGGATAGAGAGCTGGTTGGCAGACAGGAAGCAGAAATGGGAATAAACGGGTCCTTTCAGACTGGCAGGCACTGACGAATGGGGTTCAGTGCTTTTGTCATGTTATGAGCATCATTGAACAGGACAATATGATAATATAGAAATATAGAAACAAAGAAAATAGGTGCAGGTTCACATTAATGATTTGGACGAAAGAATTGAAAGCCATATCTCCAAATTTACAGATAACACTAAGCTGGGTGGCAGTGTATGCTGTGCGGAGGGTGCTGAGAGGCTGCAGGGTGACTTGGACAGACTGACTGAGTGGGCAAATATTTGGTAAATGGAATATTAAATGGTTAATGTAAGGTTGTCCACTTTGATCACGAAAACAGGAAGGCAGATTATTATCTGAATTGTGGCAGTTTCAGAAAAGGTGAGGCGCAGTGAGACCTGGTTGTCATGGTGGAGCAATTGCAGAAGGTGGGCGTGTAGGTGCAGCAGGCAGTGAGGAAAGCTAATGGCATGCTATCCTTCATTGTGAGAGGATTTGTGGAGGAGTAAGGATGTCTTGCTGCAGTTGTACAGGGCCTTGATGAGGCCACACCTTGAGTATTGTGTGCAGTTTTGGTCTCCTAATCAAGGAAGGATATTCTTGCTATTGAAGGAGTCCAGCAAAGGTTCACCAGACTGATTCCTGGGATGGCAGGACTGACATATGAGGAAAGAGTGGATCGACTAGATTGATTTCACTGGAATTTAGAACAAAAGGGGGGATCTCATAGAAGCATATAAAATGCTGATGGGACTGGACAGGCTAGAAGCTGGAAGAATGTTTACAATGTTGCGGATGTCCAGAACAGGGGCTCACAGTCTCAGAATAAGTGGTAAGCCATCGAGGACTGAGATGAGGAAGAATTTCTTTATTCAGAGAGTTATGAACCTATGGTATTCTCTCCCACAGGAATCTTTTGGGGTCAGTTCATTAGATATATTCAAGAGGGAGCTGGGCATGACCTTTGCAGCTATAGGAATCAAGTGATATGTGGAGAGGGTGGGAATGGAGACTGAGATTGCATGATCAGCCATGATCATATTGAATGGTAGTGCAGGCTTGAAGAGCTGAATGGCCTACTCCTGTACCTATTTTCTATGTTTCTATATTTCTATATTTTCATATTGTCCTGTTCAATGATGCTCATAATGTAACGCAAGCAAACAAAACTAATATAGGATGTTTTTCTGTAGTTACTTTATGTGAAAGCAGTTGTGAGCAAATGATCACGTCTGACTGTTGCCTTCAACAAAAACTACCTGGTATACCTGCTATACCTGTTAAAATGTACTAATGCCACACATGGAGGGATCTGAAAAAGAAGACATGAAATATAAGCATGCAAATCTGAATATATTAAGCTGAAATGCTTTTCCTGCCATTAGGGTGGAATTACCAATCTATTTAAAACAAACTAGTTAATATGCTGTATCCCAAAAGGAAACATTTCAGGTCACGTTAGATAATCATATGCTGAGATCCAATGGTGTAACATGAGGGTCACTGAAAGTTACAAATAAATGATTATATGTTCATTTATAATGGACTAGTCATGTCATACAGTTATTCATGTTCCATTCATTTGTCAGATATCATTTCCATCGCCAAAGTTTACTTTGGTCTGGAAAAGTACATCCTGAACTCTAACCACTGAAAATGTTCATTTCTCTTGCATGTGGTAAACATAAACATTACTAAGATTTACTTGTGTGTCAGATCATGATCTATTTATTAAAGTGATTCATTATGATTTGATAATTATTAAACTTAACAGGATATTCATTAAACTCCTTGGTTTTGAATTCTAATAATATATAATAAGAGAAGTCTGAACATAATCAAAACACTGGTGGTGTTGTTTCCTAAATCAGATAGATTGACCAAAATCTGTACAGATTATAGGAAGGTGAATGTGGTCACGAAGCCAACATCTTTTCTATAACTAAATTGACGAACTAGCATATGATATACTTAATTTAGCAAACATTATACTTGACCAGCTTGCTATAGTTATAAGTCAGCAATATCCTCTGATTAACGTATTAACATTTCTGCACCACTGGAGTTTCATTGGCTTTTCTTACCGACCTAATGAAGTAATGTCCACAGCTCTCTGGGGTAGAGAATTCCAGATATTAACTACCCTCTGAGAGAAGAAATTTCTTTATATCTCAGTTTTAAATACATTTCCATTTATTCTGTAACCATGTCTCTTTGTTTGAGACTCGCCCCTTTCGTGAAAACATCTTTTCAGCATCTACCCTGTCAAGCTCCACAGAATCTTGTATATATTTTCAATAAAATCACCCCTCATTCTTCTAAACTCGAATGAATAAAGGCCTAATCTGCTTAGACATTCTTGATAAGTAAACCCCTTCACTCCATGAATCAATCTAATAAATCTCTTTTGTACTGCCTGCAATGCCTACATGTCCTTTCTTAAATATGGGGATCAAAACCATACGCTATATTCCAAATGCAGCCTCACCAACACCCTGTAAAGTTGTAACAAGGCTTCCCTATTTTAAGCTGCAAGCCCTGAGCAATAAAGCCCAAGGTACCATATGTCTTTGAATTAGTTTTGTAGCTATATGTTCATGCACAAGAGCATCCAGATGCCTTTGCGCTGCATTGTTTTTGAGTCTCTCTCCATTTAAATAATAGTGTGCTCTTGATTCTTCCTACCAAAATGCATGACCTCACACTTTGCCCACTAACTCAACCTATCTGCAACCCCTTGCAGATCCCTCATATCCGCATCATCAAATGCCCTCTCATCTATTTTTGTATCAGCTGCAACTTTGAATACATTATACTCTGCCTCATCCTACAAGTCACTAATATTGATAGTAAATAATTGAGGCCCTTGGAATGATCCAGTGGCACCTACTATTTATGACTTTCCAACCTGAAAAGACACATTTGTCCTGACTGTCTGTCTCCAGTATGTTAACCAATTCTCAATCCATGTTAATGCATTTCCTCCAATACCATGAGCTACTATCTTTTATCTGGCACCATATCAAATGCCTTCTGGAAACCCCAATGCACACAGCTACTAGTTCCCCTTTATCAACTCTACTTGCTTTATCGTCCAACAAGTTTTTTGAACATGAGTTTCCTTTCACAAAACCACATTTACTCTGATTGCATTAAGTTATTTAAGTGTCCTGCTATTGCTCCCTTCATGACAGGCTCCAGCATTTTACATGTAACAGATGGGCCAACCAGCCTATAGTTTCCTGTTTTCTGTCTCCCTCCCTATTGAACAAAGATGATGGAAAAAACCATAATCTACCAAACCTTACATACTCTATATTATTAAACTGAATTAACACAGTAATAAATTGTCTAAAAGGAAAACAAAACGATCTGAGACAGAATGGAAGAGGTTTTGAATATACCATAATCACAATTATTACTATCTTAAAGCCTTACTCTTGTGAATTATAAATAGTGCCTCTCACTCCTTCACTATTTCCCATTTTAGGGGAAAGGATTTATTTTTAACAGCATACTGAGACTTGTCAGCAGAGAAAGGCAAACAGACATACTATAAAATGGTGTTTGTCTAGTACAGAGATAAAGGTGAAAATTTAATGGTCCCTTAAAATGGGGGCATGGATGGAATGCCTGATTAAAACGAACACTTCTGGTGCAAATGATATAAGAAATTTGTTACCTATAATTTGCATGACTTTTTGTCTGCATTTAGTGCGAGGTGCTCTGATGAGTGACTAAAAACCCCAACAGGAGACCAGGGTGTGTGGGAGGTTAGCACTACTTAAACTGTAATACTTAAAGCAACCAGTACAACTTAAAGTTGGATGCATTGTGGATGCAGTAGGTGTTGGAACAATCCTTGGAAGATAATTTGGATGGAAAGAAGAGTAGGTTAAGACACAACAGGGGAACTAGCTCGCTACAATGTAGTCTGACATAGCCGAGAATGCCAAGTACAGGAGGTGGAGGGAGGAGTAATATAAATTCACATCTTACCAAAATCCCACCTGGACAAATATTGAGAAGGGTGTGTGACCACATAGGTGTGGAGTTTAATAAAGTACAGCTGAGGACTGGATGCATTTTGTGAGATACACTCTTATAGAGACTGATCTGTTTTGAAAAGAAATTCAAATTTCCAGTGAATGAAATGATCATGTGTTCAAATTTTACTGGAACAAACACTGAAAGTAATTACATCTGGGGGCACCTTATATTCCAAACTATAGAAAAGATCCCATTTAATAGTTACAATCACTCAGAATCCCTTTGGCACAGCTGTGTTTCATTCTGCAGGAACAAATCACAAGCTATTCTCAGCTACTTTTTCCTTTAACAGTCAGATAATGACTACTCCCCAGAAAGATTTTCATGGTCCGGGAAGAATTGGGGATCTTTCCCTCTAGCAAAGTTAGGAGAACCTTCCAGCTTTGTGTAAACCCTCATGAACTTGTTCAAGCCTGAGCACTCTCCTGCATGGTGAATAACAGATACTTTCTGACTCCATCTCTCTGCTCTCTCTCTCTCAGATTCGTATAGACTGATCTCGTTCATGAGGCTTAGTGATATTTTTTCACAAAACCGTGACTCAATCTTACGATGGCTCCAATTGTACACTTGCTCTTTCTAAGTCCATCTCAATAGCAATGTGAATCATATCATCCCTGTATTCAATTAGAAATGCTTTTAACTATCCTCTGAACTCCAACTCCCTTATATCTTGGAATTAAAAAGACAGGATGGTTATACATTAGACTATCATTCCAGGCTTGAAGTTGAGTAGATTTCAGAACAAGGTGGATAACTTCCTTCATTCCTTAATTTAAAGCTAAATTAAAGTCACAGAGCAAGATGTTTTCCATTTGTGGGCAAGACTAGAACTAAGGGACACAATTTATAAGTGAGGACTCATTTAAGAAGCAGGACTTTTTTTTATCTTAGATGAACAAAGACTTTGCAACATTGCTCCATAAACAGTGGTAGAGATGGGACATTGAATGTTTTTAGGACAGAAGTAGGTAGAGTATTGACCAAGAAGGAGTCAAATGATTATTGAGGATAAGCTGGAATGTGCACATTGAGGCTACTACAGATCAACTCTGATTTTACTGAATGGCAGGGCATGTTAGATGTAACAAATGGCTAATCCTGCTCCAACTTCAAATGTCACATGACATCAGGTTATAATCCACCAGGTTTACTTGAAATCAGTAGTAATCACTTCACCTGTCAAAGGAGCAGTGCTCCGAAAGCTTGTGATTTCAAATAAACCCATTGGACTATAACCTGGTGTTGTGTGACTTCTGATTTTGTCCACCTCAGTCCAACACCTGCACCTTCACATCACGGCCAATTCAAATGTTCATATGTTCAATCTTATAGGCTTCATATTTGTAACAACTGCTGCAAAAAATTGAACCTCATGTATATGGTCAAGGTCATTAATGCATCTTAAAATTCTATATCCCAGCAGTTATGTCAGTAAAATCACACACTGTTTGACGAAACACAACTCCATTAGTCACACACTAACAACCTGTGACTGAAACCTAACAGTCATAGCTTCACCTTACCCTCAAAAGTTGGCATCACTGCTAAGCTTGTATTCATCTCTCTAAGATTGTATACATGGCCAACTATTCACCCAGGACACATTGCACCACGTTCATGGACACCCTTCTTTCCCTCTGAGGATGAGGTGATAGGTTCGTAAATGAAGACAGTAAGACCTACCTGGTTGGAGAGACATGTAGCTGACCATCTCTCATGTAGAAGATGGTGCTTCCCATCATTGGACCACACGATGATGGATGTTGTGATTATCAGTAATAGAGGAATGTTAAGATGTAGGACTATTGATAAATCATGAGTGAATTGGGATCACAATTTACTGAAGAGCAATCGGATGAGCATTCATGGATCACCTGAGCAGAAAGGAGCTACATTAGTTGGACATCCTATCGATCTTTTTCTGCTCCTGTAGCTGTTCCTCAGCTAGTTGCCACATGTCTGATGACTCTCGAGATTGAGGTTGAGATTGTGGGGTATGTACTAGGTCACGAAGATCCTGGGCATCAGCACTGCAGTTGATGGTAGGGCTCCTTCAGAGAAGCAACTTTGTTTCTGAATATTGATCATCTCTTTTGCTACATTTCATGTTCAGCATGGCTTTTATTGGATACACAAGTGGAACCCTATTGCTCAGTGACCACTCTGTGCCTTGCGTGAAAGTTGTCTCAGCAACAGCATGAAGGAAATAAAATACTTTCACCTTGCCCCATTAAAAATGGAGTCCAACCCACTGCTGGCTATGGTATATGCCCCAACCTAAGCTACCATCTCCCATTTCATACAGTCATAGAGTCATACAGAACAGAAATAGACTCTTCGGTCCAACCAGTCCATGCTGAACATAAACCGAATCTAAACTAGTTCCATCTGCCTGCTCCTGGCCCATATATCTCCAAAATCTTCCTATTCATGTATTTGCCTAAGTATCTTTTAAATGTTGTAACTGAGCACACATCTACCACTTTCTCAGGAAGTGCATTCCACACGTGAACCACCCTGTATGTAAAAAATATTTCTCCTCTTGCCTTTTTAAAATCCCTCTCCTCTCACCTTAAAAATGTGCCCCCAGTCTTGAAAATCCCCCTCTAATGGAAAAGACACCTACCATTAAACCAATCTATACACTTTATGATTTTATAAACCTCTACAAAGTCACCTGTCAAACTCCAGTGAAAAAAGACCCAGCCTGTCCAGCCTTTCTTTAGAACTGAAACCTTCCATACCCAGCAACATTGGTAAATCCCTTCTGAACCCTCTCTAGCTTAATAATATCCTTCCAATAGCAAGACAACCAGACTGAACATAGTCGACATGTGTGACACTGGAAGATCACAGCATTCGAGGAGCAGGAGAGTAGACGTTTTGGGCGTAAGCCCTTCATCAGAGTTGAACATAGTACTCCAGAAGAGGCTTCACTGATGTTTACTCTAGGCACAGAGTTTTGATGGAGCATCCCTGATCTCCTGCTTTCCCATGCTGGACAAATGCATCACTGTTTTTGACAGCACAACTAGTTTGATCCTGTCAGACCTGATCCTGTCCTGAGAAGCATAAGTTCTCATGTCATGGCTGTGCCACCCACTGCACACCTGAGACTGAAGCTGACCATACTGAATTTTTCAGCACATGATGAAGCCATTTGACTTGAAAGACTGTTTGCACTTCAACATTGGATTTCCTTTAACTTCATTGTTCCTTTGTACCTCTTTACCCACATCTGCCGTATAATTAAAATCAAGTTTATGGAAAAGCCATAGCAATGTTTGTAATTGTTCAGCTTGATTCCAATGGGCAAAATTGGAATTGTTGTATAACAGGCATATTTTGTTTTCAAAACTGACCTTTCTTTGCAAATTTTGTCAAAGCATTTTTACAAAACAGATTGACTTGAAAATCACAGAGAGTGCTGCAACATTCAACTTGTCTCCATATACCATGTTGCACTCCTAAATGCTTCAAATTGACTGCAATTGTTTACCAATGAGCACATGCTTTGCTTTGTCAGATGAACACCCACGCATCCATGTGAAGGTATAAATTACTTCCAACTCTGATAGGCCTGTAATGAGGACACTGAGGTGAAAACCTTTTCATCAATATCTGCACTTGTTGTGATAGTCTGTTTTTGGAAAGAAATTGCACCCCTATTTTTGGATGTCTTAATTCCCAGTCAGAACTATTCATTGGAACATAACCTCCTTAGTTGGAGCACAGACTCAACAGCTGTCTGCATGTTACTCTGTAATCATGCCTGTCTCCTTCTAAATGGAATGCTGTATAATTACTCATATCTAAAGGCTTCACACCATCCTGATTTTTCTGATCTTTTGTTTTAAAGATTTCTTGAACAGCTGCATTTTATTTACTGAAAAACAAAGCGTTATCAACATTGAACAAAATAAATTCAGTCTCCAGCACTGTGTTGTAATGTAGCAAAACAAAGTTACACTCCTGGGCTAAAAATCCACTGAACAGTTTACAGGTATACAGGTAAAATCTAAACTTCTATTGTTTAGCTGTGGAATGTATTCCACAGAACTAGGGGAACTGGTGCCTCTTGGGACTGTACTCTAGATAAGTCTCTTAATTATTATTATGCTTTTTTAAAAAAATGTTTGTTGGCATGAAGTTGTCGGCAACTGTCTCCAGATTGTAATCCTTTTTTATGAAGTGAGCAGTCAGTTTTAGATTAGTCTCATTGCCTGAAGAAACAAAAAAACCTGAAACAATCTCTTAAGCTCAGCATTTTTAGATGAACAATGAACATGCAGCAATTTCCAGCTGAACTGACTACTTACTGTAAATGACATTGATGTTTTCTTGGTTTTAAGAATCTAACCCATCAGTAACTTTCAATTACTAGCCCCCATTGCGTGAAACTGCTGGTATTGCACATTTTATTGTGACAAACAGGATTTCACTTTGAAAGGGTTCAACTGAACTAAGACCTCCTTTTATTTGCAACCAATTCTTTTGCACAAATGTGATCTGTCATCTGATACTTGGATTTATTGAAGCCGTCTATAAGGTCAAACAGCTGCAGCTCCAGGTCACAGGCATGTTGCTGTGAGGAGAAAAGGTTCTTCTCGTCATAATTTTATCGCCTAAAAAGAAAGACACACGTTTAGGTCTTTGTTTTTGCCTGCTGTTAAGGATTGAGGTGCACTAGAAAGTGAAAATCCTGATTCTGTGAGAGAAAGTCGATAAAATTTACTTTACAGTTCACTGTCATAGAATTTCTCTTTCAGGAGCAAAATTAACAAGTTGACAGATGTCAAACGAATGATTCTATTCTATTCTATTCTATTTGACTTTTGAGGAAAGGCTGTCAGAATGGTACAGGGTGAGCACAATGGGGCCATACTTTAGAGGTCAATATACCAAAGTCATGCTAATTCTCAGGAAGAAGTCTCAATGTTTGAAGAATGAATTGACTGGTTGTATCAATCTCTTGATTATGACACCAGCTTACATATCACATGTCTACTGGAGTGTAGATTCACAACTAACATCTCTGAGAAGTCAAATGAAGCCATTAAAATAAAACTAAATGTTCAATATTTTACACTTAAAGCCACTAACCAAATGTCCTAAGCTGATCTTATTGTTTGGATGAGGCGTTTTTATTTGCTATGAAGGGGGAGTAATGCTTACATTGGGCTCTGAAGTGATTATTATTATATTTAGATATTATGGTTGATGTTGATCAGTCACCCAGCTAGACCTGCAACAGGAAATGACCAAGTGGTTGAAATATTAGAGACATCACTGGGGGACTATCCCTGGTGAAATAATGATTTGTTCAGCAAGAACCATATCCACAGTGAGAAGAGTGGAGAAGGAAAATATAGCTTAGATAAGTGATTATTAAAGTATTTAATGATGCTTTAGGAAGGATGTTGTGAAAAGTGAAAGGGTTCAGAAAGAAAATTACAAGGATGTTGCCAGGGTTGGATGGTTTGGGTGATATGGAGAGGCTGAATAAACTGGGCCTGTTTTCCCTGAAGTGTCGGAGACTGAGGGATGACCTTGTAGAGGTTTATAAAATCATAAGGGGCTTGGATAGGGTAAGTAGACAAGATCTTTTCTCTGGGAAGGAAGAATCCTAACTAAAGGGTATAGATTTAAGGTGAGAGAGGAAAGATTTAAAAGGGATGTAAAGGGCAATATTTTAACATAGAGGGTGCTGCGTGTATGGAATAAGCTGCCAGAAGAAGTGATGGAGACTGGTACAATTACAACATTTAAAAGGCATCTGGATGGGTATATGAATAGGAAGGGATATTGGCTAAATGCTGGCAAATGGGACTAGATTAATTTAGGATATCTGTTCCTGCACTGTATATTTCTATGACTCTATGAATGTCTTAATTTCATATCTGCACTCCTGCTGTATGAAAATGAAAAAAAATCTACTGTTCCTTAACTTATTTGTCTATTAAATACATGAACAATTGGTTCAGCAAACAGGGCCAATTCATTTTGAAACTTTATTGCGTTTCCCTTCTAACAAGATTGGCAGCATAGTTCTAGTTCTTGTTGGACCTCAGTGTGGCTTGGAGATGGAACATTGGCAGCAAAAAGGGTAAGCTGTGCCTAGACAAAGGAGGAGGAGCGCTCTTCGTAAAATATGATAACCGCCAAGATCCCCAAGGTGCTTTTCTCCTGCCTCCACCTCCATTATGTCTGAAATAATAATGTTTCACCAAGGAGATGGTCACTGAACTGTTCCAACCATGAGGATCTCAATTTCTACTCCAGTGGACCCTTCCAGGATGTAGGTGTTGCTACTGGTGATGTTTACCCATCATTGCATAAAGTAGATGACAGAGGTCCTATGGCTGGAAAGAGGGCTTCACTGTCTTCTCTCTAACCAGAGCAAAAGATGAATGATCACAAAGCTTTGCCAAGCTAGTAGATTTCCAGTTGTACATGAAGCCATCAATTGTCTGCACATGGCTTTGCAGGCCTGACATGTTAATAGGATGATGCACCAGAACATTATGGCAAAAGCAAAATACTGCAATAAAGGTAAAGTTGCCATAGTCTTACCAGACCATAGAGTTGTTATCTCATTAGAGACAGATGACTGGTTATGGTTTAACCTGACGGTCACCATCCCTCAGGCAAGGGGAGAGTCTGAGAAGGAGAGTCCTTCATGATAATCTCAAGCTGGTGTGGGAATTGGTGTGGGGGCGAGGGCTGCAAGGGGAGGGTCACTTATCATTGCAAACCGTCCATCTAGCCAACTGAGCTGACTAACCCCAGACAAAAGGCAAACTGGACAATCAAAAGACTCTTTCTCAGTCTGAATGCTAGAATCCGATCATGGTCGAAAGTAATGAGAACTACAGAATCTCAACCAACCTGCAGGACTAAAGATCATGAAACTAACTGCCCAACCAGCAACATTAATGTAACTGATAATCTTCACTACAAAGTCTGCAACACTCAACTTTCTGCTCTTCATGAACAATTCAAAAACTGATCTTTGTGTATTTGTAACTTTTATCTTTCCTCAGCTTTTACTTTTAATCTGTATGCAGGTGTGTTGTGTTACTAATTATTCTGGTGTTTGGTATTTAATAATCTCACTCTTTGTTAATTCGTGGGAGCCTGTTGAAACTGACATATTTAAAACATTATTTCATGTGGTCTGGGAGAAAAATACCTATGCAGGAAGGGATCCTTTTTAACTTAACCTTGTTGCAACCAGCCAAGTCTGTGGGTGAATAAAGAAGGAGAGCCAATTCATCCCTTCTCTCCTGAGGGCTTAACAGTTTGGATCGATCCCATCTGGATCCATAAAGAATTGGAGAACCACACCCAGGGTCAGGTTGTTACACACTGGCATCACACAAACGGAAGGTGATGACCATCTCCAACAAGAGAGAATGTAATGATTGTCCCTTGAAGTTCAATTGTATTGCCTTCACTGAATCCCTCACTATCAACATCCTGAGGATTACTATTAAACAAAAACTGAACTGTATTAGCTGTACAAATACTATGGCTACCACAGCAGGTGAAAAGATAGGAATCCTGGAGCAATGATTCTCCAAAGACTATTCGTGATTGCCAAGGCTTAAATCAGGTACATGATGGAATATTCCCCATTTTCCTGGATGAATTAAGCTCCAACTACACTCTAGAATCTTAACACCACCCAGGACAAAGTAGCCCACTTGATTGGCACACAAACATGCACTTGCTTCACCATCAATGCAGGGATGCACTGCAACAATTCATAAAACACCTTTCAAATTCCTGACTAATACCATCTAGAAGGACAAAGGCAGCAAAATAAATGGGAACATCACCACCCTGAAGTTCCCCTCGAAGCCATTCACTCTCCTGACTTGAAATATATTGCTGTACCTATATGTGGCTGGGTTAAAACCCTGGAACTCCAACCCTCATATCATTGTGGGTCTACATCCAGCTCATGGACTGTAGTGCTTCAAGAAGGCAAATTCTTGATATCCCTTGACATTCAGGTCCCCTGGATTTACTGCCCTGCCCTTAAGCTGGATCTGAATTCTCACTAAACTACATTTAAAATATCCTCACTTTCCAAATGTAGGTATACCTGCAAGTGGCTGCTCCCAGTTTATGTTTGCCAGATCCTACCTAATGATATTAAAGTCTGACTTCTCCCAACCTTAGACACTTAACTTCTTCACTATTCTTATTAATTTCCATAATGACTTTAAAACTTAGTTATGGTCACTATCCTCAAAATGCTCACCCACTGTAACTTCAACCACTTGAGCACTTCATTCTCTAGGATTAGGTCTAGCACTGGCCCATCTCTAGTAGAATTATCCACATGCTGGCACAAAAAGCTCTATGGAATGCACTTTAAAAAATCCACCCCAATTAATCCTTTCACACTAAGGTGATCCCAGCGAATGCTAATAAAATTGAAATCGTCTACAACTATAACCCCATTTCTCTCACACCTTTCTGCGATATCTGTTCACATATCTGCTTATATATATCTCCCTTTGATTGTTGGGAGGCCTGTGGTATAATTCTAGCAAGATATTTTTTTATTTCTGAGCTCTCCCCAGATGGCCTCATTTGAAAAGCCTTCTAGGGTATCCTCACTCATTATTGCAGTGATGGTTTCCTTATCTATAATGCCGTTCCCAAACCTCTCTTACATTGCACTCCTAGTGCACCTGAAACTTCTATACCTTGAAATGTTGAGCTGCCAATCGTGTCCTCCCTCCAGTCAAGTCTCAGTAATTGTAACAGTATCATATTCCCATGTGCTGATTGATGCTCTAAGTTCACTCACCTTACCAGTCAAGCTCTTTGCATTAAAATAGATACAATTTGGTTTTCTAGATCTCTCCTTTGCCTAATCCTGCCCGTGCCCTCACTTCATACTGAACTGTCCTAACATTCCTTCTCTCTCCGATTGCACCTCGTTCCCGACTTTACATCTACTCTCTACCTCTACCTCTACCCCTGCTAGATCAGTTTAAAACCTCGCCTACAGCACAAAGATATTGTTACCCATTCCGATTCACATGCAATTCATGCGGTTTGTACAGGTCCCACCTGCCATAGAAATTGTGCCAAAGATCGAAAAATCTAAGGTCCCAGCCCCCCCACACCCCACCACCCCCACATCATCCCTTTAACCAAATGTTCATCTGACCTATCTTCCTATTCCTATATTTAGTAGCACTTGGCACTGGAAGTAATCCAGTGATTGCAAGCTGAGTAGTCTTCCCCTTTAATCTGCTCCCTTACTGCCTAAATTCCTGTTGCATGACCTCATTTCTTTTTTTGTTATCAATGTTGTAGGTACTGACATGTACGATGACTTCTGGCTGTTCACCAACCCCTTCAGAATGCCCGGCAGCTGTTCTGAGACATCCCTGACCGTGGCATCAGGAAGACAATGTACCATTTCAGAGTTTTATTTGCTGCCAACAGAACTGCCTGTCTGTTCCCTTTACAGTTGAGTCCCCAATCACTAAAGTTGTCCCAGTTTTTTTCCTGCCTTGCTGTGCAGCAGAGCCAATTATGGCATCACAAACTTGTCTGCTGCTGCTTTCCCCAAGAGGCCATTCCCTCTCGGTTATGTCAGTTTGAGAGGGGATAGTCCCCCGACTGCCTGTCCATACTTACTCGTCTTCCTGGTGGTGACCCGATGTTTTTTTTCTGAAGATGTTCCTAATTTTCCACATATAGTAAGAGGAGTATTGTACAGAGCTGAGTTCTCCTGCCATTATCAACTACAGACAATAAGTTGATAAGTGACCTTATCAACTACAGACAATAAATGAGGAAGGTGCACAAAGAGAGCTCCGTGCTCAGCAGCCTGAAGGAAGAAGATGGCTCGGTAACGTCATCTCAGGCTGACATCATGAGGATCAGCAAATCCTTCTATGCCAGTCTGTATGACTCGAAGCCAACCGACAGCGCGGCCTCCAAGTCGTTCCTGTCCTCTATCACGGAGGTCCTAGACGACGGAACACGAGAGAGGCTGGACCAGCCGCTATCTCTGGATGAGCTGACCAAGGCCCTCGAGTCCTTCGAAAAGAATAAAACTCCCGGAAGCGACGGCTTACCGGTCGAG
>NC_057714.1:68583643-68590280 GCF_004010195.1 Chiloscyllium plagiosum
CTGTTCCCCGGGACGCACACCGAGACGAACATCAACTGCACCTGGAGGATCATCAACTCGGTGAAGGACGCTCTCTGGGTGGTCCGAAACCTGTTGATCTTCCAGCTGAAGGAGTTGACCCCGACTGAGTGTTGCAGACTGGCACATTCCAAGGTCCAGGAGTACATGTTGAGGGACGCGCTGAAGCTTGGGGCAGCTGCCGCCAAGGCGCAGTGGGGAAAGACCACCGTGTAACATCTGCCTGCCTCAGAAGAACAGGGGGCCCACACAGTCATTTGGGCTCCACTGGCACCTCAGCTCAATGTAATCGCACCAACCTGTGAATAGGAATGATTACCCTGTTTCGATACGCAAACAAATGGAATGTTTACAGAAGGAAGGTATGTCCAATTGTACAGATCAAATATTTATGAATAAAGTTTATTTTTGAAATAAAAAAAAATGAGGAACAAATTACTCAATGTTGCCCAAACTCACCAAAGCTGATTTCTCTTTCTCTTTCTCTTTCTCATTCTCTCTCTCTCAATTCTTAACAAACTACAAACAACAAAAATAAGGACTTCACATTCTGTCTTCCTCTCCTTATTATTCACTCAGTCCTGAAACCTGGTTCTTAAGTAGCCAATTCTCTTGCCCTAAGTCCCTTTTATCATCAGAAGTCACCTCAGGCGCTGTGCCTCTGTATTCAGGTTCACTCCACTCTGTTCCTGTCGTGATGTTGTTCTGAATTAGCTCAATCTGGGCCCTGCTCCTCAGGTATTTATCCAGAAGCTCTACTGCTGCTGTTCATCCCTAGGTTTGATCTGTTCAACTCCTGCTGTACTCCGAAGTCAAGGGAAAGGATTGTTGGGTTCCTGGAGGATATACTGAATACTTTGCTGACTACATGCAAAGTGCCAGATAACTAGAGGATATCTAATATGGTTCGTTTGTTCAAGAAGGATAGCAGGGATGAGCCAGGTGGTTCTAGACTAGTTCGTTTGACGTCAGTATGAGGGAAATTATTGGAAAAGGTTCTGAGGGATTTGTTAGAGGGTGATCCTGTGAAGACTTTAATTGAATTTTATTGAAAATATGACTAAATGTATTGATGAGAGTAGTGCAGTTGACATAGTTTACTTGGACTCAGTAAGACCTTTGGCAAGACCACATGGACAGCTGGTCCAAAAGGTAAGAGCCCATGAGAGTCAAGGCAAGTTGGCAAGATTGTTCGAAAACTGGCTCATAAATAGGAGACAAAGGGTATTGATGAAGTGTTGATTTTATGATTGGAAGCCTTGAACTCATAATGCACACAGAGTTCAGTGTTTGTTATGTACGCTAATTTCTTGGATGTGAATGTAGAAGGTATATTTAGTAATTTCACAGATGCCATGAAAATTGATAGTGAGGCAGATGGTCTCAGTCTCCAGTCTGATATTGATCAGCTGGTAAATCCAGCAAAAAAATGACAGATGAAATTTAATCCCAATAATTGTGAGGTGATGCATTTTGGGAAGACTAAGAAGGGAATGATATGGGCAATGAATGGTAGGTCTCCAGACAGTACTGAGCAACAAAGGGACCTTGGTGTATAAGTTCACATAACGCTGAAGGTGTCATCCCAGGTATACAGACTTGCCTTCATTAGCCAGGACGCACAATCTAGGAGCCAGGAAGTCTTGTTACAACTTTATAAAATATTGGTTAGGCCACAGATGGAATTCTGTGTGCTGTTGTGGTCACCACACTATCGGAAGGACATGATTGTATTGGAGATGGTGCAGAGGAGAGATTCACCAGGATGTTGCCTGGGATGGAAAGTCTCAGTTATGAGGAGAGACTGGATAGGCTGGATTTGTTTTCCTTGGAACAGAGGAGCCTGACGGTGGATCTGTTTGAGGGGTACAAAATTTTGAGGGCATAGACAGAGTTGATTGTGAGAATCTCTTCTCTATAGCAGATGTGTCTAAGACCAGATGTCAGAAGTTTAAGTTGAGGAGTGAATGGTTTAGAGAACATATGAGAGAGCATTTTCACCCAGAGGGTGGTAGAATAATGGAATATGCTGCCTGAGAGTGTGGGGGAGAGAAGTCCTTTTGCAATATTTGAGGAGCATCTGGATGAATATTTAAAATGTTCGGGCATAGTAGGGGACAGTGATCTAGGGACCAAGTACAGGCAACTATGATTAGTGTGGTTTAGTGTTTGTTGGTTAGCTTAGACATGGTGGGCCAAAGGGCCTGTTTCTATGCTGTATGACTCTATGATTCTTTGACTGTAAGGCAGCTCACACCACCTTTTCAAAGGTGATGAAAAATGGACAGTAAATGTTGACCCAGCCAGTGATGCCCCCATTCCATGAGTGAATAAGAAAAAATCTTACCTCTAAGTACCGCTAATAGAAACAATACTAACCCAGTTTTAATATGAAGGCCTGATATTTGTCTAATGGTTTTCACTGGTGCTGTACCATCCACTTCAGTATATCTGGTCAAATTAGGCGCACCTTCATGATCACTGGTGTTTGTGGGACTTAAATAGTGTTCCAGGACAAGGCTGTGGTCTGGACCTCCCAGAAGGCTGGTTAAAATTATTCAACTTTATTTAAAACAGCTTTCCTACAAAGGAAGCCTTGAAGAAATTATAACAATTTTCAAGAAAGAGCCACCCCATTGGCATCTGTGCAATCATCTGCAAATGTTTGAGCCTCACTGGTAACATGTGTGTCTCAGATGTGCTACAACTAGCATTAGCATCTCCCTGTGGCATACCATGTAGGAGAACTCTCTCAATCCAGTAAATCTGTGTTTGTTGTTTCATGGATTCTTGAAGCGAGGACATGTGATCAATACTGTCATAACATTGATTCTACATTTGGTAGTATAGTGCTTATTATTGTAAGAGATACCTGTAATTGGCCTATGATGTAAGGGAGAGCTAAGTGTTCATCCTAAGGATGGATGAAGATGTGGTGAAAAAAAATCTTTCCTTAAGTTCCCGCTAAACTCCTTATGTTAAAACTGTGCCCTCTGCTAAGGGGAGAGATTTCTCCTTATCTACTTTGTCTATGCCCTTCAGACCTTTGTGCACCTCAATCTGATGTTTCTTAGCCTTCTTTAATCTAAGGAGAACAACCCCAGCCCACCTCCTTGCTCTTGCATTCAATGCCAAATATATTAGTATAGACTTCTTTACCACCTTATTTCCCTGTCCTGCTGATTTCAAAGATTTATGGAAATGCCCACCAAGATCCCTCGATCTTCTGTGCTTCTTAGAGTCCTTCCATACAATATGTACTCACTTGCACCCCGGGTCGCCACAAGTTTCCAGTGGCAAGTACACCTTTTAGAAAAAAGGAGAAAGTGAGGACTGCAGATGCTGGAGATCAGAGCTGAAAAATGTGTTGCTGGAAAAGCGCAGCAGGTCAGGCCTTCAGGAAGAAAGGCCTATGCCCGAAACATTGATTCTCCTGCTCCTTGGATGCTGTCTGACCTGCTGCACGTTTCCAGCAACACATTTTTCAGCAAATACATCTTTTGACCATCACCTGCATCCTACCACCAAGCTAACTTTGGATCCAATTTGCCAAATTCCCCTGGATCCTATTGCTTTTATCTTCTTAATTAGGGTACCACACCTTGTCAAAAGCCTTACTGAAGTCTATGCAGACAATATCAACGGCACCATCCTCAACTACGCACCCAGTCACCTCCTTGAAAAATCAAATTAAATTTGTTAGAAATGATCTCTACCTGACATATTGACTATCCTTCATTAATCCTTGCTTCTTCAAATGTTGATTAATTCTGACTCTCAGATATTTTTCCAATATTTGCCCAAAGACTGATGTTATACTCACTGGTCTGTAGTTTCCTGATTTATTCCTACTACCCTTGTTGAATAATTGTACTACATCAGCAGTCCACCCATTCTCTGGTACATCTGATTTAAAAATTAATGTCACTGCTCCTTCAATCTCCTGCCTTGCCTCCCATAGCAGCCTGGGCTACATCTCATCTTAGCCTGGGGGCATATATATTTTCAAGTCTCTTATAACAGCTAATAGCTCATCTCTCTCAATGCTAATTCATTCAAGGATACCACAGGTCCCCTTCCTGATTTTCTGTACCTGCATCTTCCTTCTCTACAGTGAATACAGATGAAAGCACGTATTTAAAACCTCAGCTTTGTCTTCCACCTCCAGACAGATATTGTCACTTCGTCCCTAATGGGGCCTATGTTTTCCAGGGTATTCTCTTGCCACTAATACACTTAAAAAGCATCTTTGTATCTTCTTTGGTAGAAATCTACCTCCCAAAACCCTGTTCTCGTACTTATCTACATTTACATTTATTACTACATGCTTAAGGCTGATCACATGGAAGTAATGGTAGAAGAGGCATGGTCTTAATTAACAAAATACATATATTTCCTGGTAATAATATAGCAAGTTACAGTAGAGGCAGGTTAGATAACTCCAATATAAGATAAGTAATACCATATCGTATATGAGACCATAGCTAGGTCTACGCTATATGCTACAGACTTTAGAGTCTAACTGCAGACTGGAGCAGACTGCACCAAGAGGCAATCACAAATACACTAGTGGGCAGGACCTCAGAATTGCCAACAGTTAACCCCCTCATGGCAATCATCTTATATAACAGTTACATAAATGGGCTAATAAATAGAATTTGGGTGAATAATCCAGAAATGTAGGTCAAATGATACCTTGCACATATACATTCAGTTCAATAAAACTGTCATGAAACTGACAGTGAGTTGGATTGTGATAAATTCCATATGATTCAATATTATCCATTAGGGAGGGAAAACTAGTGTTATAAGCCATTCCAGTCTATATGTGGCTCCATATCCACATTAATATATTGACCTAACTGAAGTTGCAGCAGCAATAAAAATTTCAGTGTAACTAAAGATAATGAACAAACCTAAATGTTAATAATTGATTTTTCTTCAAAAGCATTGAGGTGCTGAGATAGATCTTACCAAATATCAAATATAAAGAAATGATGATTGAGAGAAGACCATTGATTATACCGTTGGTTCAGTTTAAGTTATGGATTCATATTAATGATTGCTATTCATTGTTGGTTGATTTACACTTATTTAGTATTTTGTCTTGTATAATTTTTGGTGTACAGCTGCTTCTCTAACTAAAGTTTGAAGAATCTTAAACTGCAGTAGGTGGCATTCTATTCCAAGATTTGCCATTCCTCTCCACCTAAGTCACTTGTTAAGTTTTACCTTTTCTTTCTAATCCCCTGCTCTTGTCCTTTTATAACTATTCCAATTGTCTGTGACAAATTGTAATGTACAGATGTTATTGCTTTCAGCATCACAAATAATCCAGACAATGAGCAACTTTAACAGCACTTCATTTTGCACAAGTGGGTTTAACACTTGAAAAAGTAATGACATAAAAAAAATGCATCAAAGTTAGGGCAGTATCCAAAATTAGGTGCATTGGTCATAGTAATTTTAGAATAATCTTTGAATAATCAAGAAACTTTTGAATGACTGAGGCACAAATACCAGTCAAAGTACTGTAATTAGGAAAACATAAAATAAACAGTAATTAGGTAATTTTATCCGAGTCACAAAGTTAATGTGAGGCGTTGTATTAAAAACTCTCTTTTCTTAAACATAGAGAGCTAGTAAAGGTCATTATGTTATAACGTGTGTTTTGTCAAAGCAAATTCGCTGTAATGCAATTGACGAATTGGGGATGCTGTTTCGACAGTGCGAACTTTTAAAATGTGTGTTGGCTGTAATGTGATTACATCACCAACACTTTGAGGCGCTGTTTCTAAAGTGGGATTTTTCTATTACATGGTACTGCACAAGAATGCAACCATTGCATTAAGAGTACAACAATTATCCAGTTAGTAGGGATCCTAATATCCAGCCATTTGGTAACTTTTTATAGAGTCATAGAGATGTACAGCATGGAAACAGACCCTTCGGTCCAACCCGTCCATGCCAACCAGATATCCCAACCCAATTTAGTCCCACCTGCTAGCACCCGGCCCATATCCCTCCAAACCCTTCCTATTCATATACCCATCCAAATGCCTCTTAAATGTTGCAATTGTACCAGCCTCCACCACATCCTCTGGCAGCTCATTCCATACACGTACCACCCTCTGTGTGAAAAAGTTGCCCCTTAGGTCTCTTTTATATCTTTCCCCTCTCACCCTAAACTCATGCCCCTCTAGTTCTGGACTCCCCCACCCCAGGGACTTTGCCTATTTACCCTATCCATGAACCTCATAATTTTGTAAACCTCTATAAGGTCACCACTCAGCCTCCGACGCTCCAGGGAAAACAGCCACAGCCTGTTCAACCTCTCCCTATAGCTCAAATCCTCCAACCCTGGCAACATCCTTGTAAATCTTTTCTGAACCCTTTCAAGTTTCACAACATCATTCTGATAGGAAGGAAACTAGAATTACACGCAATATTCCCTGTTCAACCTCTCCCTATAGCTCAAATCCTCCAACCCTGGCAACATCCTTGTAAATCTTTTCTGAACCCTTTCAAGTTTCACAACATCATTCTGATAGGAAGGAAACTAGAATTACACGCAATATTCCAACAGTGGCCTAACCAATGTCCTGTACAGCCGCAACAT
>NC_057714.1:68592905-68624399 GCF_004010195.1 Chiloscyllium plagiosum
CTTCCAATTTAGGTGCAATCCGTCCTTCTTGTATAAGTCACTTCTACCCCAAAAGAGATTCCAATGATCCAAAAATGTGAATCCTTCTCCCATATACCAGCTCCTCAGCCATGTATTCAACTGCTCTATCCTCCTATTCCTGCCCTCACAAGCTCATAGCACCGGGAGTAATCCTACTCTCAAGGACCTCCTTTTTAAATTTCTGCCTAACTCTCTGTAATCTCCCTTCAGAATCTCAACCTTTTCCCTTCCTAGATTGTTGGTTCCAATGTGGACAATGATCTCTTGCTGGCCCCTCTCCCCCGTGAGAACATTCTGCACCCTTTGTGAGATATCCTTGATCCTGGCACCAGGGAGGCAACACACCATTCTGCTTTTTCGCTGCTGGCTACAGAAACATCTCTCTGTACCTCGGATTACAGAATCCCCTAACACAATTGATCTCTTGGAACCTGACGTACACCTCGTTGCATTAGAGCCAGTCTCAATACCAGAAACTTAGCTGTTTGTGCTACATTCCCCTGAGAATCCATCACCCCCTACATTTTCCAAAACAGCATACCTATTTGAAGTGGGTATATCCACAAAAGACTCCTGCACTAGCCGCCTACATCTTTTACCTTTCCTGGAGTTAACCTATCTATGAGACTGTATCTGAAACTTCCCCCCCTTCCTCTAACTGCCACCTATCACATACTGTTGTACTTGCAAATTCCTCATTGCTTCTAACTGTCTCATCAACCGATCCATTCGATCTGATAAGATTCGCAGCCAACAGTATTTATGGTAGATATAATCCACAGTAGCCCTTAAATTCTCTTTAAACTCTCACATCTGAAAAGAAGTACATATCAGTCTATTAAAGGCCATTTTTCCTCCTTCACAATTTACAGACACAGAAAATAACACCGTCTTATTCCTCTACAAACACTGGCCCAGGTTAAATGAATGGCTTATATTTTAAGTTTAATCAAGAGACATATCTCAAAAGATATGATCTAGAAAGGAGTCCATCCATCCATCCATCCATCCATCCAGGAAAACCAGTACATTTTTCAGGTAACTTTGTCACATGAACGAAGTGACAGAATGTACATCTTATGTTTGCATGAAAACATGCAGCATGTAGTCAGGTCCTGGACTGCTTTATCACCAATCAGAAAATTCATGCCCACACCAGGATCTCCTTTCTCTTCAAGTTTCTTCAGAACCCTATCCTTTCACTGTTACCAAGCATTTTTAATGAATTGAAGAAGTTTGGAAGTTCTCCAGCGGCTTTCAGAGTTTTTACTTCCAATTCCACTCCGCCTCAACTGGCCTCATCCTTTTTCCACACCTTTTTACATTCCTATTGCTAAAGTGTTCCCGAGACCTATTCAAGTGCCACTCCTCTTCTCATGCCCAGCTTAGTCATGGAACTTTTTTCATATTAAGTACTCTAAGAGCAGCCAACCTTTTGAGTACCTTCTGCCTATATATTTTTATCTTGTCTTATCTCTGCTATCTCCTCCTTTGCCCTGACACTGACAGCATCTTCTTTATTATTATGGAGGCAAAGTTTTCATTTCGTGCTCAGCCATTATTCCATACAAAAATAGGTTCTTGTCTTCGGTTCCTACTTGGTCCCACCCTTTTTTTGACTGCACTTCTATAATTTATATGTTTATTGAAAACATCTGATTTCTAAGTTACCCACTATTCTCATACACCCTTTTTGTACTTCTTTCATTTTTTCAGTTCTGTTCTGTAATTTTTGTAAACCTTCTTCTGTCTCAGTTAAACCTCTATATCTTTAGACAGCCACCATGCTATAGCTTTGGATGTCCTTCTTTTCCAGTTTGTGGGAATATGTTAGTTTGTACCCAATCTATTTCTTCATTGAAGAATTCCCATTGTTCATTTATTGTTTTATCTGCTTATGTTTGATTCCAATCTAAGTAAACTTTGAAAGCTAACAAAAATTAACTATTCTCCAGTTAACAATTTTCACAATTGTTTCTTTTCCTTTTCCATAATCAGTGTAAACCTAATGTTATAATGATCATTGTTTACCAAATGGTCTACCAATGAAGCATAGTCCATTTGCTTCAATTCGTTGTCCAGAATTAAATCCAGCATTGCTTCCTTCTTCTTTGGCCTTGAAGCGTTCCAATCATGACAGTTCTTTCATACAAATATTTGAATCTTTGCACTTGTCATTGTTATTTACCCTATATTGAGACATCTGTGTGTTTTCAGCTATGATTAGTGTATGGATGACAGATATATAGACAAAGAACTTGGCCACTAGGCCACAACCTGCTGGACATTTATATCTTATAAGAACAACTGTTAGCAAGATGTGAAGATGGTGGACATTCACACTGACAACTGGGAGACCATTGCCAAGAGGTGTGATCGTTGGAGACAATTGTCTGGAGGGACAATGTAAAAGATGAGCTGAAATGGAAAGCTCAGCTGTTCAAGAAGAGAACCCAAAGAAAACAGAGAACAGTGAATCATGCACATTCTCAGTCCTGTTTTCATCTACAGAAATTGTAACAGATATTGTCATACCAGAGGACGCTCCCGGGCTACACTAGACAATGTTTAACACAGAGCCGACTAGCAAAGGACAACCAATCATTTCATGAGAAAGATATGTAGCAAGCAAGTGGTCTTCGGATAATTTATGACTTTCATGATCACATTCTACATTTCTCAATAGTGTGCTGGAGGATGCATCTCTTCATAGTGCGGTTTAATCAATACCACCACTTCCCATCCTTTTCATTCCATTCTTATTTCCCCTGATTACATTGTAGCCAGTAAAATTGTGCCTAATTCTCCTTTTACTTCAGCCAAGTTTCTGTTATTCCTATTTTTAAAAATTCATTCAGGGGTTGTGGGCTTTGCTGGTAAGGCCTGCAGTTATTTCCCATTCTGATTTGCCCCTGAAAAGGTGGTGATGAGCCTCATTTTTGAAGTGCTACAGCCATCTAGCGTGTGTATACACATAGAATGTTAATGTGAGGGAATTCAAATTACAGTGAAAGAATTTCCAAGTCAGGATGGTGAATGGCTTAGAGAGGAACTTGCAGATGGTAGCATTCCCATATATCTGCTACCCTTGAATCCTTAGGTGGTAATGGTCATGGGCTTGTAAGGTTCTGTCTAAAGAGCCTTGGTTGAAATTTGCAATGCATCTTCTAGGTGGCACATGCTGATGCCCCTGTGCATTGGTAGTAGAAGGAGTGGATCTTGAAGGTGGTGGATGGGGAGCCAATCAAGCAAGCTGCTTTGTTCTGGATGGTGTCAACTTCTTGAGAGTTGTTAGAGCTGCATCTGTCTGGGCAAGTGGGGAGTATTCCATCCCTGAATTTTGCCTTATAGATAGTGGATAAGCTCTGGCGGGTCAGAAGGCTGCAGGATTCTCTGCATCTCTCCAGCTCTTATATCCACAGCTCTTATATGTAGACGGCTAATCCAGTTCAGTTTTGGATCAATGGTAATCCATTGACGATAATAGGGTATTCAGTGATAGCAATGGCAGTTTATATTAAAGGGAGATGGCAAGATTCTCTCTTGTTGAAGACGGTTACTACTTGGTGTTGTTTTATTTGCAGCTTTTCAGCGCCATCCTGGATATTGACCAGGTTTTTCTGCATTTGGGAAATGGACTGTTTCATTATTTGAGGAGCGGTGAATGGTGCTGAATATTGTTTAGTTATCAATGAATATCTCCTCTTCTGACCTTATAATGGAGGAAAGGTCATTGATGAAGCAGTTGAAGATGGTTGGGGGTGGGACCGTACCCTGAGGAACTCCTGCAGAGATCCACTGGAGCTGAGGTGACTGACTTCCAACAGCCACAACCATCTTCCTATGTGCCAGGTATGACTCCAACTAGCGGAGAGCTTTCCCCCGGATGTCAAAGGCTGTCACTCTCTCCTCACTTCTGGAATTCAGCACTTTTATCCGTGTTTGAGGATGAGGATATTTGTGGAGCCTCCTCCACTAATGAGTTGTTTAATTGTCCAACACCATTCGCAAGTGCATGTGACTGGACTGCAGAGCTTAGATCTGATTGTGGTTGTGGGACCACTTTACTTGCCTATCACTTGCTGCTTATACATGGCACGCAAGTAGTCATGCTCAGTAAATTAACCAGGTTGACATATCATTTTTAGGTATACCTCGTGCTGCCCCTAGCATACCCTACTGTACACTCCATTGAACCAAGGTTGATCCCCTGGTTTGGTGGTAATGGTTGAGTGGGAGATATGTTGGGCCATGAGTTTGCAGAATGTGCTGGAGCACAATTCTGTTTCTGTTGATGGCCTACAGTGCCTCATGGGTGCCCAATCTTGAGTTGCTAGATCTGTTTGAAGTCTGTCCCATTTAGCACTGTGATAGTGATAGTACAGCGTATTCCCAATGTGAAGGTGGGACTTTGTGTCCACAAGGATTGTGCGGTGGTCTGATATTGACATGGACTGATCCATCTGCAGCTGACAGATTGGTAAGGTTGATTTCCAGTATGTTTTTCCCTCAGTTTGGTTCCCTCACTGCCTTCTACAGACTCAATCTGGCAGCTATGTCCTTTAGGACACACCTAACTCAATCTGTAGTACTGCTGCCAAGCCATTCTTCAGTGATGGACACTAAAATTCCCCACTCAGAGTACATTTTGTGCTCTTTCCACCTTCAGTGCATCTTCTAAGTGTTATTCAATATGATTCATCAGCTGAGGGAGGACGATATATAGTAACCAGCAGGAGGTTTTCCAACCCATATTTAACCTGAACTCATGAGACTTAATGGTGTTGACCTTTACATCAATAGTCGGGAAATAATTGGAGAAGCTTCAACAAGAGAGAATCTTGCCATCTCCCTTTAATATAAAATGCCGGGTCAACTCATCTCCCACACTTTGGCCCTCACCCCCATCTTCCCTCATGTAACTGTGATAGGGTCCCCCTTGTCCTTACCTACCATCCCGCCAGCATCCACATCCAGAAAATAATTATCTGCCATTTCTGCCATCTCCAGTGAGATGCTATGACCAGACACACATTCCACTAGGTAAAAACAATGAGTGCAGATGCTGGAAACCAGAGTCCAGATGAGAGTGGTGCTGGAAAAGCACAGCAGTTCAGGCAGCATCGGAGGGGCAGTAAAATCGACGTTTCGGGCAAAAGCCCTTCATCAGGAATACAGAAATACACATTCCACTCCCTTGTCAGCTTTCCACAGGGACCATCCCCTCCGGGACATCGAGGTCCACTCTTCCTTCACTCCCAACACCCCGCCCACAGCCTCATGGCACCTTCTGCTGCAACTGTAGAAGGTGTAACATCTGTCTATTTACTTCCTTCCTCCTCAGTATCCAAGGGTCCAAACACACCTTCCAGGTGAAGCAGTGCTTTACCTGCACTTCACACAATCTAGTCTACTGCATTCGCTGCTCACAATGTAGTGCTTCCCTCTCCTCAACATTGGGGAAACAAAGTGTAGACTGGGTAACTGCTTCACAGAACATCTACATTCTGTTCACAAAAAAGACCTTGAGCTTCTAGTTGCCTGCCACTTCAACACGCCACCCTGTTCCCTGGCCAACATCTCCATCTCAGGTTTGCTATATTGTTCTAGTGAAGCTCAGTGCAAGCTGGAAGAACAATACCTCATTTTCTGCTTGGAAACTTGACAGCCTTATGGACTCAATATTGAGTTCAATAACTATAGGGTTTCATCTCTCCCATGTCCTGACCCCAACCTCCACGCACCAGCCCTTGTTATCAAATAGTGGCTAATAATGGTTTGTATGTAATAGTAGACTAACAGTCCCCATTAATAGCTATTCACACTCCTAGCCACATCATTATCCAACACTCCTTTGTCTGTCCAACTGTACTTTCTCTCTTTGGGCTCTATCTCCACCTATGGTTTACTCCTTTACTCCCAGCATCACCCCTCAATTCAATCTTCTGCATATAAGCAGGCATTTTCCTAGCTCCCATCAGTTCTGAGGAAGGGTCTCTCAACCCAAAACGTTAACACTAATTTCTCTCCACAAATGCTGCCAGATGTGTTAAGCTTTTCTAGCATTTTATGTTTTTGTTACCAGGATATTGCCTAGATTGGAGTGTATTAGTTTTTAGGAGAGGCAGGATTCTTGGATTGGATTGTTTTTGCTAGAGCAGCAGAGGCTGAGAGGAGACCTGATAGAAATATATAATATTATGAGAGGCTGGGATAGGCTGGAGAGTCAGGTTCTTTTTCCCATGGTAGAAAAGCCATAGGTTTAAGGTGATGGGCAAGTTTAAAGTTGATGTGTGAGGCACATTTTCTACGCCGAGGGTAGTAGGTACCTAGAACCACTGCCAATGGAGCTTGTAAAACCAGAAATGATAGCAAGTTTAAGAGGCATTTGGAAGACACATGAGCAAGCAGGAAATACAGGAAGTTAGAACAGTTGCAGGCAAATGAGATTAGTTTACAAAGGCTTCAAGGTTGGCACAGCCATTCCTGATGAAGGGCTTATACAAGAAACATCGATTCTCCTACTCCTCGGATGTTGCCTGACCTGCTGTGCTTTCCCAGCACCACTATCTTGACAGCCATCATGAGCCTAAGAGCCTGTTCCTGTGTTGTTCTCTTCTATGTCCTATGTTTAATGATTTATATTAATATAGTTTCAAGCATTAATAAATGTGTGGCACATGGGAAAAGTAATTACAATTTTGCAGAAAATATAGAAAAGATTCAGTCATAGACAAATTAGAAATTGCTGGAGAAACTCAGCATATCTGGCAACATTTGTTGCAGGATAAAACAGTTAACATTTTGAGCCCAGTGCCCCCTTCTCAAAACTGACTTAGTCATGTTCTGAGCCATGAGCTCAGTTTTTTACCACAAAATGGATAGCTTTGCATGGCTATATCGTATGTAAATTAATATTATTTTCTTATAAAACCTGAAGTAAATAAAGGATCAGATTTTGTTCGTGGTGAAGGGATGGGATTTCAATTTGGCTCATAGACAGCCTTCCATTAAAATCTCTATAACATGAACTTTCCCTTTCCGGACGGTAATTTGACCTCATCACTAACCGGAGGGAATCTCCAATGTCCTGCAATGGTGATCTCATCAAGTAGTCAATGATCTAGAAGAATTCTCACAAACTAAAACGTTTGTCCTTCACTTTGAAATAATTTTACACAGAGAGAAGTAAAGATTGGAAGATACACAAAGGTTTACCATAGAATGTGAAATATCACAAAAAACATTTTCATTATTCAAAAAATGTAAGTTTTTTAATAATTTGCTTTTCCACAAATATATTATTAATTTTCTGGGACTAGAGATGATCAAAAATAGTCATGATTTGTTCAATGATTAACAACTCATTTGACCAGTGTTTTATCAATAAAAATAATAAGGTAAGAAATGAAAGTCAATTTGAGAGCTTTCTAAAGTTTTCATTTGCAGTTAGTTCAACAGCTCACCTCCAGAGGGGCAGGAAGCCACTGCCCCTGTTTCTGTATTTGACTGCACATGTCCAGTCACCAGATGTCACTGTCAATTTCACTGACTAATGACTGCAAATGTTAACAGTTTTCAATCATTACAATTGTAAGATCACACCCAAGGACCTTGGAAAGTCATTTTGTTTCACAACTTACCTTTCATCCCTTTAACTTTCATTATCCTTCATCAGTGCTTAACTTATTTCATTCCTTTGATCTTTCTTTTCCATCCTTTAAAGGGGAAGCGAATAGCTTTGCATGGCTATATCTATGAATTTCTGGGGATTTAGCAGACATATCTAATGCCCCAAAATCTTAAAGTTGAAGAGAAAGATATCTACATCATCAGTGGCTCTTATTGAGCTCATTTTGTGGGGAAGGTTTAAAAAAGGTTTTCAGAGTATGATGTACTCTGAAAAATATGACAAAATGGATGCTGACTAATAGGGCAAGAAAAGATCAGCATTGTTAATTGTTCCATACTTAACCCATTCTCACAGATGCTTAAAATCTCATCCATGCTTTTGTAACTTCTAGGCTTAATTCCTCTGATGCTCACCTGACCAGTCTCACAAACTTCATTAAGTTCAAACATAAGTTCATTCATAATTTCAGTGCCTTTCAGCAGCCACACTGCTCTCCATGATTCCTGTTGTTCCCAACCACTACCCATACCTTGTACACTGAAATGTTGATATTATGATATCAATGATAATTGCAAATTCCACTATTATTTTACTATTTAACCTCCTTTACCTTTACAACTCTAGTTACCAGCCACTTCTGTCAACTTTGGCATACTTTCCAGTGCTACTTCTCTCTACTCTACCATTTAGGTGAAAGTCTTCAGCATTTTGGATGTATGCTTTGCAATTTGCTCCCAATTTCCTCTGAATTTTCTGCTTTTGGGAGATTTACAATGTCACAAAAAAGGTTTACCACAAGTTTTAAAGCGTAATCGATAACCTTAATAGCTATGCCAGAAACAGGATCACCTCCCAAGAATAAATTACTTACACTGCAGGCCACCATGGGAACATAACCATTCCAAAGCCCTCTACAATAAAAGCTCCATTTGTTCTATCCTAAGCAGACCCAGGGGCACCTTGGCTCCAATCTAGATCAATTATTCTGCCCTCATTCACATCTGGTTGAACTATAAATAATGCAGACCTTCAACAATACCCTTGAATTGTTGATTTTTCGTAATGAAACTACATCAAGAAGCCTGGCCTTGCTGGGCAGAAACTCTTGTTTGCAATAGTCAATGGGTGGGTTGTCTTCTTCAATTCCACCTGAACATGCATCGTCTAATAGAGTTACTATTTCCTCCTAGTCTTAGATTAGATATGTCTGCTAAATCCCCAGAAATTCATAGGAAAAGGGATAAAAAAAGAAAGAATTTGTAACTCTCTAATATACCCTTCTTTCACCCTCTCAAAATATTTTATAAGCGATGAAGTGCTATGGAAACATGGTCAGGGTTGTAACAGAGGCAAAGGCAGCAGCTAAATCTATACCATCTAAGTTCCCACATCCAACAATGAGATGATGACTTGACGGTTTTTGTTGATGGTGGTGGTTGGGAGTAGCTGTTGGCCAGGACACCAGGATTACTCAAACAAAAAACAAAAAACAAAGAATTGCAAACATTGGAAATCTGAAACAAAAACAGAAATAGCTGCAGAAGCTCTGTAGGTCTGCAGCATGTGTAGAGAGAAAGCGCAGTCACCACTTTGGGTCCAGTGACCCTCCTTCAGAGTAGAACAAAACTACTCACCTAACCTTCTTTGAAAAGTGTCATATGATCATTCATGTCTATCTGAGAGGAGCGACACAATTCAAATTGACATTTCAACCAAAATGCACTACCTCCACCAATGCAGCATGTAGGAAGGCTGAATAAGGCATCTCGAGTCTTACATATGTCTCCCTCTATTTCCTTCCACCTCCAATATGCCATCAGGAAATCAACTTTGCCACCTCACCACATATAAATGACAGGAGATGGAGCAATGGTACTCAAAGCTACTCAATCTTTTACAGCTTCTGAACCTCGGTCCTGAGGCAGTAGCAGTGAGAGAGAACTGTTACTGACGCTAATTAATTTGGAATTGTTGGACGTGCAAGGACGGCAAATGTGTCATCTTACTGTACACAGCTCAATTGATTCTTTTATCTTTGTCAAAAGATATTGATTTAGAATGCTGGACATTTGGTGGCTAACTGACAGCTTTCATTGCCGTTTTATCTCCAAATCTGACTGCAACATGAAGATTTAGTGGAAGTGCAGTTTTCCACCAGGTCAACGTTTCATAATTTTGCTTTATCGCCGAGCACAAAATCTATTCCATTATAAAGCTTGCAATTAATACATATGCAATTTGGAATGTAGCATAATTTAGTTTGTTCCATTATTGCTTTTCTCTTTTTTGGGCGGCACGGTGGCACAGTGGTTAGCACTGCTGCCTCACAGCGCCAGAGACCCGGGTTCAATTCCCGCCTCAGGTGACTGTGTGGCGTTTGCACATTCTCCCCGTGTCTGCGTGGGTTTCCTCCGGGTGCTCTGGTTTCCTCCCACAGTCCAAAGATGTGCAGGTCAGGTGAATTGGCCATGCTAAATTGCCCGTAGTGTTAGGTGAAGGGGTAAATATAGGGGTATGGGTGGGTTGCGCTTCGGCGTGGACTTGTTGGGCCGAAGGGCCTGTTTCCACACTGTAAGTAATCTAATGATTCCACATTCCACTTGCAACACTACACATTTCAACCAATAGGGGCATCAGCATATTTCAATTTCTCTCAGTGTGAAAACTGATGATGGATCTCAAATATTTGAACAATGAAAAGTATTTAGATGACAAGTAAAATAAATGCTGAAGTCCATGTTTTACTATTTATTTAATTTCTGTTAAAGTTTTAACATTACAGTTTGCAAAAACCATTTTAGTGGAAGTTGTTTATAATTAAGTGAATAATTCAAATAAACATAGAAGATACTGAACGACTCAGCAGGTCAGGCAGGGAGAGAAATTTCTTTGATTATTGATTTATAATCTTAGTGTCAGGTTATTATGAATGAAATTTATATATTAGCTACATAAAAATACTGAACAGAAAGTATTATTAACTTTTATATCTTTACGTAATTTTCCATCCCCTCGTTTAAGTCTTCACATTTACCCATTTCATTTATGAGGGTTAATATCATATAGAGAATAGGTCTTCCTCAAACTTGCCAAACAAGAATAAAGTATTCCAGCAAATTTTGTTTTAACTAGCATTCCATGAACCGGCACTCTCAATAAAGTGGCAAAAATTATATACCTCGAATACTGCAAAGTTTATTGTATTATTCTGTCCAATTATTACAGTTTTAAAAATTATTTACCTCAATGTAAATAAACTTGTTGTTCAATCAAATGGCCACATGGAATATTAACAGTTGCTTCAATTTCGAGTCAATTTTTCCTCAAATACAAAGATGTCCAAGTAGTCAGTTGAGGGTGCGAGTGAGAAGGCTCTCTGTCAGTGAGTTTCATTTAAGGCAAAGTGTTATTATGCTGTAAATGAACTGTAAAAGTGATGTACCCCTTGCATTTTGTTTCTATTACTTTAAGTGTGTTTTTGCAATGATTATGTGGACCTCTTGATTATCTGGAATATTTGATCAACTGGTACACTTCTGGTTCCATTGATGCTGGTTAATAAAATATTTGCCGTATCAGTGGATAGCTACAGAAGTAGTTTGCAGCTGCACTGCAGTAAATCACTTAGGATCTACTCTTTGAATGGTGATGCACCTGGAACTCTTAAAGCTTAATGTCCCGACCCTCCACTATAAAATGAGGTCAGATAATCCATGAAATACCATTGCACTCCTAATACATGTAGAAAATGCTCTGGGATTACACCAAAGTATTTGGTAGAATATTCTGTGAGCAGAACCACTTAAATGTCTGCTTGCGGACCTTAAAGCTGTCCTGGTGTGACAGGAATGGGGGGAGACAACTAGACCTTCTAACTCAACACGAAGTAAACATGGCCTAGTCAATCATTACATTTTTCACTTGCTTAAAGCACTTGGACATGATGCCTGTTAACATACTTGACACATTATCTCTGGATTTTTCCAACAAAAAAAATAACACTCACAACAGATAAGCCCGAGTCAATGGTCACTTTTATCGTCACAAACCACTATCTCTGCTCTCAATGTGGTTCCAAGGTCTGTATCGAAAAGACAACATGAATGAGTTAATCGTGTGAATTTAAGTGAAGTTATATCTTCATTCTCATTATGTTTCATGCCTATGATGAGGTGGACTCTAAAAGATACTGTAACAATACTGCTTAATTTACCTCCATATCTGAAAGCTGATATATTTTCTTTGCAGTTAAAAGCTTTTACCATAATTTATGTTGCGACCTTTATTCCTGTCAAGAATACACTGCTGCTTCAAATTGTGTTGAAAGTATTCTCCTTCCGTCATTCATGCTTTCATCATGAAAGTATTCAAGGTTGTGTCATTTTAAATATGAATGTTTTTTCTGACAAGGAGTTTAATGTAGGTTACACATGCTATATTGAGCTTTTAATGCATTGGTTGAAACAGATCCCCTTCAACATCTCATAAGGAGATTGCTTGTCATTGCCCAGTGAATAGGACAAAAATAATGTTTTCTTTTAATGAATTGTGCTGTATTTATTAATTATTACTTAGTATTGATGTACATTGGCATCATTTATAGGAATACAATTTGAGGCTTGCATGGTATATTTTCACTTTTCACATTTGACTACTAGTCAGGCTCTAACTACTGCTTGATATTGCCTCTGGCAGCTTACTAAATCTTGCATATGTCTGACAACATATCTTGTGTTTCAGAAAATGACTGAAGCACAAATGATGTGCTACAGAGTCTTTCATTTGCAGAGTTATCTTTTGTTGTAGCTTACTTGGGAGAGGATATGGAAAATTAATTTTACTCGAACAAATATTTTAGTGAAAATCTCACTAAGTAAAAACAAAATTTCCCAACAGTGGTGTCTTTTTCTTTTTCAAAGTTATTTTTAAAAATTCAGACAAAAATTCAGAATTTTCAAAAATCATTGTGCAGAACAGGGCGATAGCATTTGAAGAAGAACATTGAATTATACCAAGACCTTACTAAATTATATTGATTAAATTTGTATACAGAGCCGAACTCAAAAGGCTTGTGTCCAATGTAGCTGCCATACCACTGCCATCACAGTTCAGATGTTATATGTATTCCAATTTGAAAGCCTTAAGAAAATGTGTAAAAGGAGAAAGAAAGCCAATACTTTTTCTTAAAATGATTTAGATATTAGAATAGGCTGGCATGGTGTCTTAGTGGTTGGAACTGTGCATCACAGTGCCAGGAACCTGGATTCAATTCCACTCTCAGGTGACAGTCTGTGTGGAGTTTGCATGTTCTCCCTCTGTCTGTGTTTATTACTCCCACTGTCCAAAGATGTGCCATGGGAAATAGAGTAGGGTTTTGGATCTGGGTGGGATGCTCTTCAGAGGGAAGGTGTGGACTTGATGGGCCAAATGATCTGCTTCCACTCTATAGGCATTTTATCCTAACTCTGCAAATTAAGAAGACTGCTGCTGAAATTTAAAGTTGTTCTCCCATTTTGATTTAACTCTAAATTGGGGGATTATTTTTATTTGTGGACTAAAGCCTTTACTATTGCTCAAAAATAACCTTGAGAAGTTTTCAACCTTTGGAAAAACTGGACAGTGGGACAACAATTACAGTCGGGAAAAATAAGGTTGGTATCCCAACCTTGCAGATGTGAAATGGTGCCTGTGAGCAAGTAGGAGATTGTATTGTCCTCAATCCTTTGCTTCATGGCTAATAAACTGGAAAAGCAGCTGCTTAAAGTGGATGTGAGGTGGACTTCCCTCTTTGAAACTTCAGCCAGGTTCAAGATTATCAACAGTCTCTGTAGCTGCAGGGTGAAACAATGCACTTGAAGGAATTAGGCAAGGTAAGGAAACACAACAATACCATGTGTCAAATAGATTGCTTGAGAATTTGTGTTTCAAATATCCCTGACAATCTCTTCACTGTTTACTAATTACTCATGCACTTACATATGCCCTTACACAAATATATGACTCCTCCATGTCATTTAATGACAAGTCAGCAAGGTACACAGTCAATGTACAATCAACAACCTAGCTCCATTCAGTTCTTTCATTGGCTTCAAATATTATTGTAAAAGAAATCTGCTGTGTATTGCCATCCAGGATGAACTTTATATTAGATTCTCAACAACTAAAGGATTAAAAATATGGGATAAATTTAATACTAAACAAAAGGTACTGGGAAAATTAGTGGGGTTTAAAGTTCACAAGTCCCCAAGGTCAAATAACCTGCTTCCTCGGGAATTACAAGAAGTGCAGAGACAGTGGATGAATTAGCCTTAATCTTGTGCAATTTTCTTAGATTGTGAAAAGGTCACAATGAATTAGAATTAGAATTAACTTTATTGTTACATGTACTCAAATGAGTACAGTGAAATGTTTACAACTCACCACGTATGGTGCCATCTTAGGTTCAGAGGTTCCTAGGTACAGGTTCTTAAGTATAAATTCTTAGATAGATTCCCTACAGTGTGGAAACAGGTCCTTCGGCCCAAAAGTCCACACCAACCCTCCAAAGAGTAACCCACCCAGACCCATTCACCTACTCCCTACTAATGCACCTATCACTATGGGTGATTTAGCATGGCCAATTCACCTGACCTGCACATCTTTGGACTGTGGGAGGAAACCAGAGCATCCAGAGGAAACCCACGCAGACACAGGGAGAATGTGCAAACTCCACACAGACAGACAGTTACCCGAGGCTGGAATCGAACCCAAGTCCCTGGCACTGCAAGGCAGCAGTGCTAACCACTAAGCCACTGTGCTGCCCCTATTTTTCTTAGGAGAAACATATTAGAAAAATAAAGAAATAATAAGTCCAGCATTACAGATAATAGGAATAAATTAGAAATAAAGAAATATAAAGTTCAGAATAACAATCCTTCCAATCCAGTCCACGCTGGCACCCCGCCTCCAATCCACACCGGGCCCTGATTTCAGACTGTGCCAGGCTTCACCTTGAGACTGGGAGACTGCTCTGGAATCACCTCAAGGCCGGATGTCCACACTGAGACCATGCCGAGCCGTCGACAAACCATCACAAGTAGGATGAAGGAAGAAATAATAGAAAACAGGAAACCATTTGGCCAGTTAAACTGAAAATCTGTCATTTGGAAATTGCTGTAATCCTTTATTAAATAAGTAGTAGCAGGGCATTGTCAAGCTGTCAATGTGGTTTTATGAAACGGAAACTCTATTTGACAATTTTTTTTGGAGTTCTTTGAAGATGTAAGAGGCAAGGTGGATAGTGGAACACAAGCTGATGTAATGCATTTGGAATTCCAAAAGAGATTCAATGAACTGCTGCACAAACAAGTCACTACACAGGATAGGATCTCTGAGTGCTGACGGAAATATATTACCGTGCCTGAAAGAAGTCAAGAAGTCTAAACTTTTCATCTTGCATTCATTAGTTCTCGGACATAAGAAATGTGATTTGATAAAAATGATACAAATTTATATGTTATGAGAAGAGAGAGCTAATTTGTTGTGCCATCATTGGCATACAGACATAGCAAGAATAGTTAACCGTTGATCCAAGCTATCAGACCAGACAATTCTCTTTCTTGTGTTCTAGTCCTAAAGAATAATAAATGAAAAGCTTTCACTTCTTGTTTTCTTTTAGCAATATTTAAGTTCTGGGCTATTAAACAATTATTTATATTAGCATGGAGAGAGAATTGGCTAACAACAAAAAAAAGGTCAGTACAAGTAAGCCATTTTCAAATTGACAAACTGTAATCAGTAGAGTGCCAAAATGTTAGTACTACGGCCTGAATTATTTATAATTCATATTCATGGCTGAGATGAAGGGACAGCGTATTGCAGCCAGATTTGCCGATGATACAAAGATAGATTGAAAAACAAGTTTTGTGGTGGAAACAAATGGTAGAATTTTATCAGCAACATGGCATTTCCAACATTAGAACCAGAACTGGGCACCATTTTTGCAACTTTTCCTTACTCCTAAGTGATCATAATAACTTTTGTTTTCATACTTGAAAGGTACTTAAAAGGAATGCATTTGAACAGATCAGTCTACATTGACCCAGGCATTGGGAAGAACAATGCCCTGATAGCGCCATAAGGTCATCTTTAGCAACATCTGTGGATTTATGGCAAAGTTTAGATAGCTGACCCACAGACTAGTCAAGAAACAGTCTGACATCATCTCCAACTTATATTTCTGTCAGCATGACTTTGTCCCAAACACTATTACCACCAACCTTAGGTTTGCTCTGTGCCATGAGCAAAAGTCCTGTTGTTACACTAAGAATGTCCTCCTTATATTGTGTGGCATTGTCACCGTACTAAATGGGATAGATTTCAACCAGATCTAGCAACTCAAAACTGGGTATCCATGAAGTAGAGTGGGCCATCAACAGCAGCAGAATTGAATTCAACTACTATCTGTACATCAAGCTGAGTGAACAACCCAGGACTCAGCTCCTGCCTTATGTTGGATCCCGTTTCCCACTTTGACTGTGACTATTCCTTCCTCAATTTAGTACTCTGAATTTGACCTCTGAGCCCAACCAGTGGGCCGGATTTCCATGTGTAAATCCCTTCCTGACTGACCAACAGCCATCCTTTTCTGGTTCCACCATACTCAGGATACTAGGTCTCTCCCTCTGCTAAATCTCCTCCCTTCTCTCCTCTGCTCTTCTCTTCACCCAAAGACCAAACAATGTCCACCTTCCCTTCTTACCTCCACACCTCCCTGCACCCAAACACTAACCTTTAAACACTGACTGTTTTGTGCCACAGAGTTCAACATGGAAACGTGTTTACCTCATTGACCTGAATACTTTACCCCTGTAACACTGTTGTGAGTTTTTCCCCTTCATGCAGAACAATTTAGCTGATGCTTTGGCCCAGTTAAAATCACTTCCCAGCATATCGTTTAGTGTTTATGAAATTGTAAGATGATCTCAATGAAACATAATAAATTCTTTGAGGGTTTGACAGAATGGATCCTGAAAGACTTGTTCTGTTCATGGAAAGTGTAGATCTATGGGCCAGAATTTCAGGATAAGGGAGGTGGTCATGTCAATTTGAGGTAAGGAAAAATTTGTTCATGTAGAGGATTGCGAACTTACCCCTGATGATGATTATGAGTTAATGAATACATTAGAGACTTTGAGTGATCGATTTTTCAATACTATAGTGATCACGAGGTATAGGACCGGGTGGAAAGTGGAAATAACGTAGATGATTAGCCATAGACAAGTAGGATCAAACAGCTCTGCTAACCCTTCCTCCTATTTCTTATGTTCTTGCATTCAATCAACAATGGTATTTATGAGAAAAATATTTTGGATGGAATCCATTAAACTGTTAATGATTGGAAGTGAGACCAAAGTAAACATGCTAAAATCAGCTGGGTCTCATTGAGAGCAAGTGAGATTTGACATGATTACAATTTGAGAGTAAATGCTTCTGCTACTTCAAAGAACTTGCTGTTTAAATCCAAGCTATTTTTTGACGGTGAGTCACAGAGTCATAGAGTTATATAGCATGGAAACAGACCCTGCAGTCCAACACATCTATACCAATCAGCTATCCTAAACTGATCTGGTCCTATTTACCAGCATTTGGCCCATATTCTTCTAAACCCTCCTATTCATATACCCATCTAGATGCCTTTTAAATGTTGTAATTGTACCAGTCTCCAACATCCCCTCTGGCAGCTCGTTTCATACACACACCACCTTCTGCGTGAAGACATTGCCTCTCAGGTCCCTTATAAATCTTTCCCCTCTCAACTTCAACCTATGCCCTTTAGTTTTGGACTCCCCTACCCTGGGGAAAAGACCTGGGATATTCACCCTACCTATGCTCCTCATAATTTTATAAACATCTATAAGGTCACCCCTCAGCCTTTGATGGTCCAGTAAAAAAAGCCCCAGTCTATTTAGCCTCGCTCTCTAATCCTGGCAACATCTTTGTGAAGGCTGAAGCCTGTCATACAACAAAGTCACAACCAAAAAGGCTAACAACACTTATCCTAATTTCAATTATTTATGCTTTGCAAATAATTTACTGCGTCCTCATTTTCTAAGCTGGAAAGATGCCGACACAAACTCAGCATATTGAAAATATACTCGTGTTCTATAAATGCGATTGACACTCACAAAATTAGACGACTTCTTATTGTACTGCCCATTGATGCCTGACACAAGTGGGTATTCCACTCAGTTATATTTTTTGTAGATATAATGAATTATTACCAGTTAATTAAAGATGCACAGGAAGTATCTCTGCATGCTTGATTGCCTTAAAATACAATTGTAAATTCCAAAGTTTAACCTTTATTATCCAGTGCCAAATTGTATTTTGTAACAGTTTTTAATCCCTATTTAAATCTCATATTGCTGCTGAGGGTTTTTGATATGCAAATCACAAATTTCAATTCCAACAATATCTTCAGAGCTACAGGAGAACCAATGCACGAAAAATTGCATCAGTGTCATACTTGAACACAATGTACACAAAACAACATGGGACCCCTTATTTAATTTCAATTTATCAACTATAGCCTTCGATTTCTTTCTTCCTCATATACTGATTTAAGCTTTTATTCCATACTGCTTTGTGTGATAATAAGAACCATGTTCTCATCGTTCTCTGAATAAAGAAGTTTCTCCTGAATTCCTTTAAGATCACTAATTGCTGGAGAAATTCTGCAGTTGGTCTGACAGCATCAGTGGTGAAAGAAACAAAATTAACTTTTCAAATCTATTTTTTTTTGGACCTGGACTCAAAACATCAACTTTGTTCCCCTCTCCTCAGATGCTTCAAGACCTGCTGAATTTCTCCAGTACTTTCTGCTTTAATTTCAGATATCCGTATCCGTATAACTTTCTACTGTCTCTTGATTTCATTATTGGAATTATTTGTAAATCTCGTGAATATCTTTCTGAGATCTTACTATTACTAACCTTACTTGAAACCTGTGAATTGTGTAACTTTGCTTTCTAATTCAGTTTGGGTTTTGATCCTCGCTGATCATAATACTGGACAATTCAGGTCCCAGAGAGAAACCTAGTTTTACTTTTGCTAGTTCTTTTCACCTTGGCAGTTGAACACTGAACATATACAGAACAGCCTGTTAATGTGACTTCCAATTAAACAACATAAAAGTTTATTACACACAACAGGAAAACAACACTAGTTATTTTACATTACATAAGTGCAATTTGAAATGCTCTTATACAAGTATCAGAAAACAATTCTGCCCTGTAACTCTCAAAAGCACTCTCATATATTTGAATTTCAGTGAAGGATAACTCTGTTTCCACATGTGTAATTGGTTTCTGGAGCATTTTCTTATTGACTTCTTAGTGCTTTCAAAGCTAACACATGGGTTTTCCACACTGTAGGGATTCTGGTTTTCAGTCAGTAATTTGCTGATTTTTAGGTGGTTCGAATCACCCCCACATTCCTGGTTCTGACACCGGACTTATTTCAGAATGTGAAATGAAGAAGGCAATAGACAGGTGTTTCAGAGCAAAACAATGTCTCCATTTATTAAATACAATAGGTAAGTATAATACAAGATATAAAGGCAAATGTAGTAAACAGTGAAGTTGACACAATCAACTATGCAGAGGGCTGTTACTAAATACACTATTAAATTAAACGCAGGTTAAACACAATTAAAAGTTAAATAGCAATTTTAATCACGGAAATTTTAATTTTACTTCCCAACCTTGGGGTTCTGCACTGTCACCACCTGTCTTCCTGTCCCGCTGCTGGCTAGGTTGGAAACTTTGGGGTCTTGGGAATTTAAGCTCACCACTGGGGAAAAAGACAATTTTGCGGTACAGCTGGCTGTTCCTGTTTGCATACCCAGTGCCTCGATGAAGACTTCAAATGGTGTAGGTCTTCCGTATGGGTTAAGACCGCTGATACAGTAGGATGTGTTTTGGATTTATTGGGTGAATACTCCGTTTTTGTTACTTTCTGATGGTTTTGCAGGCCAGTTTTCACCTCAGAAATGTGTCTGAGGCCTTGTGGTGTCGGTTGGGTCAGTAGTTTTCAGAATTCGTAGGTGCTTAGGTCTGCTAGTTGTGGCCAATTGCTGTTGGTTCCCCCATACGGAACAGACATGTGTCGGTAGCTTTTGGAATTTTTGTTGGGATCCCACTTCCGGACATAGTTGTGCAGATAGCTCTTGGGGAGATAGCTCTCTCAGGTGAGATTGGGGCCTGCAATCATACTAATTGAGGGCCACATCTTCATGCCAAATCTGTGCTTGCTATTGTGTTACTGGTGAAGTCAATTGGCTTCCTGGCAGTTAACGAGTATGTGTAAATGTATTTTGATTGATGTTGAAAGCCCGACATCTCTGTGAATGAATATTGTTTGAAGTTGAATGTCCAGTATCTGGAGAGGTTCCATAATGTCCTGGCTGGGTAGCCCAATGTGTAAAAAATTGTCTTAGTCTATGATGTTAGGTCTAGTCAATTATTCTCGTAGAGTAGAGATATAATTTGGACTTTTGGGCTGAACAATGGTTCCAGGTAGCTATCTCTGCATCTGTATATTTTTACCAAAGGTCAGCCCAGTTGCCCTCCTTTCTTTTAAAAGTTTTTAAAAAGTTCAGGGTTTTGGTCCAGTATGGCAAAATATAGGGATTTTTGCTCAATCCCACAATACCTTCACTTTTCAGCAGTTTTCTACTTTTGGAGTTTTATTTTAAGCTAGTGAGGAGTCTCTGCCTGGCCCTGACTGTTTAAGAAGCTGCTAAACTCACAGCATCTTTTCAGTCTGACTGAACCAGCATACCCTTTCTTAATCTTTAGATGGTTTTGTCTTTCTTTGTTGCTAGGTAACAACCTTCTTTTTCCTCTTCGATCATTGTTTCTAATACACTAAACTATTCACCTTGAGCTCTACTCCAAGTTTGTAAGCCCTTATTAAAATGCATATATCAACAAACTTTAGACATCCAGAACTCACCACTCAGAACAAATTGAAACTGAAACTAAAACAATGTCTCCCATTCTTATACGCAATACAGAAATACAGATTAAATTCAAAGTATCTGTGATTCTTCAAATTTAGAACACAGTTTTAAGGTTTTCAAATAATGTTTATGATATATCTTGGACCTTCACCACACCCTCCCACAGAAAAACAAAAAGGTATTTTTAAGAAGCATTTTCATTTTCCTATTACAATTTTCTATTACCAGCCTGTTGTACAGAATTTACTCTATGTTCAATACACAAGGACTTTCCATGAAAATCATCATCTACACAAGTCCATTTTGATCCTCATTCATTTTCTTTTATATTTACTCATGAGGGGGTGCCATTATGATCTTTTTTCCTGCTATGTGACTGATTTTCAAATTGTATGGTTGCAGCAATAAACTTTAACAGTATAGTCTTATGTTCTTGCCATGAAATCTTTCAAGAAAAGTGAAAGGATTATGATCCAAATAAATAACAGTTTTTGTAGAGATGTTCAGAATGTAGATTTCAGTGTTATAGAACTAATGTCAAACTCAAAGGACTGGGATCTTACTTTTTTTGGTTTAGTGCAAGTTACATCATTTTTTTTGGAATAAATCTCACTGTGAGAGTCAATAGTATTTCTTGCCTTATTGTATGAAACAAGAACCATTTCCAGAACATCTCACCACTCACCAGATGAATGTTCATTCTATAAGGATTTGTTGCACTACTCCAACTCCAATCTCTTCCCTTGCTAAATTATTATTTAATCCAATTCTATATAATGGGACCAGTTTTTAACTTCCATGTATACCTGTAATTATCATCTTTTCCCTTCAAAAGCCCAGTGTTTCTCAAAGTCTTCATTGGTTTGCTGCCTTGATTAGAAGTGTAATAACCCCTATAAGGCTCATAGGGAATCATTAATTAATCTCCCTGTGGAGTTCGATGAGAATGCGTTCCCTTGGTAACAGGCAATAGCCTGCCCACTTGGAACTCATCATCTAAGCTCCGTTTAAAGCAGGCTTTAGGGGGGCCCTATTGTGGTGCAGTGGTAGTGTCCTTACCCCTAGACCAACAGACCTGTGTTCAAGTTCCACCTGTTGCAGATGCGTGTGATAACATCTCTGCACAGGTTGATTAGGGAAATATGTTAAATCTTTTTAAATGGCAGACCCAGTAGGGTTCTTGTGGCACAGTGGTAGTCTCCATACCTCTGAACTAGGAGACCTGGATTCAAGTCCTACCTGCTCTCAAAATATATCATAACATCTTTGAGCCAGTAGAATAGAACATAGATGCATTTAAAAAAAACATAACTGTCAGTCCCAGGCTGGGTATAGCCTATGTACTCCATGAGTAGTGGGTACATTTTAGTTCTTCAACAATAAATGATATTCCTTTCCAGATAGGCTTCCAGAATTATTACAAGAAGTATAAGAAAATATAGCTCCCTGTGAAATAAAATATCTAATTGTCCAAATGGTCTGACTCTCTTTAGAGAAGGACAAATTGGTTTGATTGTCCTGTGGTATCTTCCCCTTCTCAGTAGGCTCTGGAGGGAACACGATCCACCTGTCCAATGGCTCCAGTTTCAATCTCAATTTCCTTCCTTGATGCACTTGATTTGAGTCCAGATTTGCAGGAACCCATGATTAAATTTCTAATGGAAAAAAAACTTCTCACTGTTCCCTTCACTTAAACATTTTAATTTGACTTTGTTAATTTATGTATCCTTGTATTGGAAAGATGTCTTAATCATAAGTGTTAAGACCAAATCATGACTGAATTTCTCCAGTAGTTTATGTTTCCAGACAAGATACTGCAAGCTTTTAAGCTGTTGGGTGAGTAGGGATGAACTGAGTCCCCTTCTTTATTCACTCAATCCCCTCAAAAGGTTGCAACAAAGTTAGTTTAAAAAGGATTCCCTCCCTTGTGGAAACCTTTCTCCTAGACCTAATGAATTTATGTTTTAAAAGAAATCAGTTTTACTGGGTTTTCGAATTAACAAAATTTATTAACTACAAAAAGAATTAATAATAAAATACACATACATGAATCATGACTACATGAATCCAAAAAGATTAAAGTTAAAGAAAGGAAATGGATCAGTATGAATTATTTGCGAAGAGCAGCGAACCAAATGTTATTGCCTTTGCAATGGAGGTGACCAGTAATGTTGGCTTGGTAGGTGAACAAGGTAAAAACAATGACTGCAGATGCTGGAAACCAGATTCTGGATCAGTGGTGCTGGAAGAGCACAGCAATTCAGGCAGCATCCGAGGACAGGCAAAATCGACGTTTCGGGCAAAAGCCCTTCATCAGGGCTTTTATTCCTGATGAAGGGCTTTTGCCCGAAACGTCGATTTTTGCCTGTCCTCGGATGCTGCCTGAATTGCTTGGTAGGTGAACAGTCAGCTTGCCAATTCTTAATTGTGCAGATTCGTTGAGATTCATCTTTCAACTGTGAGTAAATTCTAGCATTCGGGGCAGGAGAGGGTATTTAACTGCAGCACAGGGGTGGCTAAGGTATAATCCTTTGACTTTCACAGTATGTTAATGCTCAAACTATTATATTATACACATATTAGAGCACCCAATCCCCCTCGATAACTGCAGTAGAGTTGAAACTTACTTTTTAACCTTGTGCATTCTTTAAAGGGAAAGACACAAAATTTGTCTGCAGTTTGTGATGTAATTCACAGGCCATGGTTTATTATTCAGTACAGGGTAAACAACCCCTTATTATCTTTGTAATTACAAAAGATCACAGCCTGTTTGAGGTTTCTTTGATAACTTTAGGTGTTATATCCCACCGACCTACACCAAAGACTTTTTTCTCCCCTGCAGTTATTGCCTCTATAGTAGTCCTATTTAAAAAAAACACATTGTTGAATTAAAGGCTAAAAATGTTCACGGTACTTTGTGGTTCTGAACCCATGATTATGACATAAGGGTAGAGACTTGCCAACGGGTCCCATAATGCATTGACCCAATGCAAAGTGAGGAAGTTTAAAAATGCCCTGTTTTAATATAAGGACTTCCTGTTTATCCGCAAAACTGGTTGGCTGACATGTTGCCATGTGTAATTTATTCCTTGTGATGGCCTGCTGTCCATATACATGCACATGAATTAGGAGCAGGTATAGGCCATTAGCCTCGTAATCTGCTCTACTATTGAAGAATTTCATTCCTGATCTGATTATCTCACATTCCCACTTACTCCTGATAACCTTTCATCCCCTTGCTTACCAAGCATCTATTCACTTCCACCCTAAAACTATTCAAGGATTCTGTTTCCACCACTTTTTGGAGAAAAATTCCAAATACCGACAAAAATCTGTGAGAAAAGATTTCTTCTCATGTCTATCTTCAATGGGAAGTCCATATTTTGGAAGAATGACTCCTAGTTGTAAATTCTCCCCCAAAAGGAGAGATCCTTTCAACATCCTCTCTATCAAGAGTCCTCAGCATCTTTTATGTTTCAATCAAGACACCTTCTAAACACCAATGGATACAACCTTAACCTGTCTAACCTTTCCTTATTAAGACAACCCATTTATTTCAGGTATTAATTCTGTAAACCTTTTCTGAACTGCTTCCAATGCATCTACAACTTCCTTAAATAAGGAGATCCACATTCTTAATGTAGTAACAGAATTTGCTGCGAACAAAAATTTTTAAACTGTCACAACGTGCCTTTCCTTCTTTTGCTTTACAATATGATTGTGTCCTTATCTGCAACAAATGTTGGAAAGTCCAAACTGTCAGGAGTCATGTTTGTTCTCTTGCATCATGCTATATTGTGGTTTAGTACATTAGTGCAACAAAGCACTGTGACATGGGGCGCCTCATATTCACAGCAATGTTTTAGCTCTCTCCATTTGAAGATTTCCCCTGAGAGTTAACACCACAACAGCAAAAACAGATGCTCAATGAAACACAATCTGGAAATGGCTTTCTGGCATGGCCTATAGCACTGGTGCTAAGATCAACTTCCTGACCTCCGCATACACAAGTGTTCCTTTTGTGAAGCTGATCTGATATTTTGAGCTGTGGGATGAAAGACAAAAAGAAAACATCTTGATGATAAGGATCTTTCCTTTCACTCATACCCATTAAATAAAACATTGCCCCACCTTACTAGAGGATGCTACGACTCCTGAAGAATTCCATCTGCCAAAATGTCACGCTTTAGAAAGACTTCAGCCTTTAAAAGCAGTAGATTGTATTCCATTTCATGTCACCTTGCTCACTGGCTTGTGAAAGTTATCAGAATGTACTTACTTTGGAGATGTCTGAAAGTTATATGATAAAACAGCTCAGCCTGTTCATCAGATTATTTGAATCCTGTCATTTTCTTTCACACCCTGTATATAGAATTTCAGAAAGGGTGCACATGCAATTAAATAAAATAGTTTCAAATCTGACATACTGGAAACTTTGCATAACCTTTTCCTTTATACAAAACTGAATTGTTTTAATTGCAAGTATTGAAAATTAATACCAGATGTCAGCATTAAACTGATTATTATCAACAAACTAAGTGGATTACCACAATATCTATTTGTTGAAACAGTGTGATAGTGGACACTAGCTTAACATGAACCTTAATCATTCAGTTACATTACAGGCACTGGTTTTGAGACAGCATTAGAAGGAAGGATTTTTCATGTGTTGGAAGTTGAATCAATGCTGGCAGTGAAAAAGTGAAGACTGCAGATACTGGAGTGTCAGATTTGATAAAGTGTGGCATTGGAAAAGGCACAGCAGGTCAGGCAACGTCTGAGGAGCAAGAGAATTAACATTTTGTCGAATGTTTCGTTCCTCAGATGCTGCCTGACCTGCTGTGCCTTTTCCAACGCTACTCAATGCTGACTGTGACATTCACAAACACATTTTTGCCATTTAGCCAACTCAGCTAACTGTCGGGCTCCATGTTCAAATATAAGTAAAGTAATTATGAACTAGGGTCATTTTCAATGTACAAATGATTGCAGCATTTCCTTAATAATGTTGTACTGCAATATTGCAGGTTTCCAATGACTTCAGATTTAGAATTCAAAGACTTTGATGAATATCACTGTACAAAAGTGCTGTTGGTGGGCACATGTTCTTTCATGTAGGAATTTGAAGCCAAATTACTGAAGAGAGATGTAGTTATTTCAAGCCAAAGGACATGAAACAAACACGTTTGTACAGACACAAGAGATGACCTTAGATTTAATCTGAGTCACCTCCAAGCTGCCAATGCATGCAAAGCAATGGTAGCTCAGTGCTTAGCACTGTTCCTCATAGCACTAGAGACTTGGGTGCGATCCCAGCCTTGGGGTAACTGTCTGTGTGGAGTTTGCACATTCTCCCCCTGTCTGTGTGGGTTTCCTCCAGGGTGCTCTGGTTTCCTCTCCAAGTCCAAAGATGTGCAGGTTAGGTGGATTGGCCATGCTAAATTGCCCCATAGTGTCTAGGGATGTGCAGCCAAGATGGATTAGCCAATAGGAATGCTGGATTACTGGGATGGAGTGGGTATGAGTGGAATGCTCTTCAGAGGGTTGGTGTGAACTTGGGCTAAATGGCCTCACTGTAGACATTCTATGAATTCAGTGCCAAAAGAGGTCTGGGAGCCCATTGTGAACTATGGTTCTTCAGATTCACAGCTAATAAGTTGGCAGGAAAGATCTTTTACATTCTAATTTCTTCTTTATGAAATCCTCAAGACATTATTTGCATTTTAATAGGTCTTCCAAACAAACAAGACAACTTCCAGTCTTGTTTATCAGCAGAGAAGGAAGAAGATCATCTGATTTCTTGACTCCATCTTGATTCAAAACAGATTGCACATTCTCCATTTTGTTTTGAAAAGTAAAGTGTCATTTTTCATAAATCAATGAATATAACATGTGGATTTCATAATAGGTAGTGAATCTTCACAGAATCTAAGAAGGAGGTATATAATTTAAACTGATGCATAACTAAAACCAGACAAGAAGATGTTCTTTGATTTATTGGATGGGTATCCTGGAGAAGATAGATTAGGACCCTTAGAAGTTAAAAAAGGAGACTTGCATATTGGTGTTTGCACTCATCTTCTCACATATCTGTGGCTCGTGTACTTCACAAGGAATATATCATCGAGTATATTATAGAATGCTTAAGGTCACAATTTATACTGAAAGAATAGAGAGCTCAATGATAGCTAGATTTCAAAATTGACTTGTTTGTGGATGCAGGCGTGGAATGCTTAAAGGCAGACAGCAAGAGAATGAAAGCTCCCTTAGCAAATGAGTGCATGACAGCAGAAAATAAAATTGAAATGGCAACAATAGGTACATGAATCCCAGGAATGCCAAAGGAACAGTTAATACGTGTTTCAGGTGCAACTTGAAGTATCTTTGTGTGATGAGCTGTTCAAAATGGAAAGCAGAGTAATTAAAATGATACATGATACGGAGAATTTTATGGAAGAAAATGAAAATAATGATAAGTTTAAACAAATTAAACCAGTCACAAAATTTTTTATGTTGTCTCAAAAATACTTTGATTGCAGACTCATTACACTTTACAACGCTAGACAGTAATAGATGTTGGATACTATTTAAAAGAGATTTGTTAAAATGTTACCTTGGTTCACTAAATAGTGAGGATAGATACAAGATTTAACAATATTAAAGCACAACTTTGTTTTGGCTCAGAGATGACTACTGAGATCTCTAATGAGAGTTACATGTAAAAATCATAACAACAGCAATTTATATTAACGTGCTACCTTTAACATGATAAAATAATTCAAGGAATTTCACAGACATGTTTTAAAAGACAGAACACTGAGCCACATAAGGTGATAGTCACCAAGCGATGGTCACCAGCTTTCTCAAGAAGGTAGATTTTTCTTCTTAAAGGAGAAAGCTGAGGTGGAGAAGCACGGAGATATTGGGAAAGAATTCCAGAACTTGGGATCTAAGTAATTAAAGGAGAGGTCACCAATTGTAGAGCACTTCTAATGATAAAGTTCCTGAGAAACAGACAATAACATATGAAGGGCTGGATGTGAATGATCATGAAAAAGAGGATAGAGCTATCACACATATAGACCAATTGAGTAGATTGGGTAACACAACTGCCCAATCTTCCCATTTATGAGATACCTCAAATTTTTATATGGTATACATGAGTACAGTAATGGCCTTTGTCACAATAGTGAATATCTGTTGAAGTAAAGTTAAGGCAGATATAATGTTAAGGCAAATTGTTAGAGCTTTGGAGAGCAATTTGATTATACAGGTGTATGATGGATATTTCAGGAGTAATGCAGCTGGTCCGTTCAGTTTTAAACAAACCAAGTTTATTTATAAATTACCGAATGAAACATGAACAGAAGAGAACAGAACATAGAATAACTTGACCTATCTGAAAACTCAAGCGACTCTATTACAATTTAATGATGCGGTTCCAATTTCCTGCAACATCCACACAAACGCCCCCTTGGCAAAAAAGATAAAATCAAATACAGGGTCTTACAGGAAAGATGTTAGAGAAAGAGTCAGCCAACAACCTCTGTTGAATCAGGGAACCTTTTCCCCCAGCAGCTTTCTTTGACCAGCAGCTTTAAACTAAACCAAACTAAAACAGAATCTGAGCTAGGAAAACTGGTCACTCCCCTTTCATTGTACAGTTGTTTTAAAAAAAATCCCTACAAGCTTCCTCTGATTGTTGACTTCGGCAGTATCTGTTAGCCACTATTAAAGTACAAGTTCAGGCTTATCGGCACCTCTGCCTTTATGACCCATCTCAAAAAGAAAAGGGCAAAATAACCTTGTTAAAAGGCAGCACCATCACTGTTGAAAGCATTATTCTCTATTTTGCTCCCTTTCTCTCAGTCTCAATCTCAACCTCAATCTCAGAGACCAGCGCTAGCAAAGAAATCACTTGAACAATATACCATTCACTGATCTAGTAATGAGCCTGATTTAATGAATGACCTGATTATTCATGAGGATTTGTCAAAAAATGATCATAACATGATCGAGTTTCATGGAGTGTTTGTAAAAGTTAAGCAAAGATCGAATATTAGAATTGTGGATTTAAGTAAGGCAGATTTTAATGAGATGCAGCAGACACTATCAACTCTAAACTGGGAAATTCTGCTAATGGGTCAAACAACTGACGAACAGTGAAAGGTGTTCAAAGAAACATTTAATACCATTCAGAAGCAGTTTGTAACCATGAGAAGGAAAACGCTCAAACTCACAAAAAAGCCAATCATAGATATCGAAGGAGGTGAGGGACAGTATATAATCAAAAGAAAGGGCTTGTAAAATTGCAAAGAACGGTACTGATCCCACAGAATGGGACAAGTACAAAGGCCAGTGAAGGACCACAAAGCAGTTTACGAGATTGGCTAGAAAGGAATATGAAAGGAAACTTGCAAGAGTCAAAAAGGCAAGAAGAGGTTTTATAGTTACATACAGGGAAAGTGGCTGATTGTTCCACTGAACGCTGAGAGTGGGGAGATTGTCAATGACCCTGGGGAAATTAGTATGGCAGGGCGGCTCATTGGTTAACACTGATGCCACATAATGCTGGGGATCTTGGTATGATTCCAGCATTGGGTGACAGTCTGTGTAGAGTTTGCACATTCTTCCCTTGTCTGTGTTTGTTTCCTCCCACAGTGCAAAGATGTGTAGTTTAGGATTAGGAACCAAATGTGAGACCAAAAGCAGAAATTGCTGAAAAATATCAGCTGGTCTGGCAGTATCACGAGAGAAAAGTTAGAGTTATTGTTTCGGGTCCAGTGACTCTTATTCAGAAGTGTCTATTTTCGATTTTTAGCATCCCTAGTTCTTTCATTTATAAAACATTTATGGTTAATGTGGGCTAGGTTGGGGAACTATGTCTGGATGGAATGGCTCTTTGGAGGGTCAGTGCAGACTTGATGGCCTGAGTGACCTCTTTCCACACTATAAGGATTCTAACTGCCAGACATGCTGAACAAATATTTTGATTCAGTATTCACAGCTGAAATGGAGGTTAGCTTGCTGGAAGACCCGAAGAAATTAACAGACGGTGAGGGACAGGGACTAAATAATATTGGCTTCAGTAAATAATCAAAAATGGGAAATTAATGGAATTGAAGAGTCAGAAATCCCTTGGGCCTGAGTGTTAAAGGGTGTAGGAGAGCATATTGACAGTGCCTTAACCATAATCTTTCAGACATCCCTGGATTCAGGAGTTGTACCTCTGAATTGAAAATTTGCTTATGTCACTCCATTCTTTAAGAGGGGTTACAGGGGGAAATCAAGGAATTACAGACCAGTTAGCCTGACATCTGTGGTTGGGAAATTGTTAGGGTCTATCATGAAAGATAGGGTAGCTGATCAACTTGAAAAATGTCAGTTAATCAGGGAGAGTTAACATGAATTCATGAAGAAAATGTGAAGTCTGACAAATCTCAGAGATTGTTTTGATGAAGTGGCAAAGGTGTTGGACAGAGTTAAGTTGATGGATAATGTTTACAGAGTCATAGAGCCATACAGCATGGAAATTAACACTATGGTCCAACTTGTCCATGCTGACCAGGTTTCCTAAACTGAGCTAGTCCCATTTGCCTGTATTTAGCCCATATCTCTCTAAACCTTTCCTATCCATGTACCTGTCCAAATGTCTCTTAAATGATGTAATTGTATCCGCCTCTACCACTTCCTTTGGCAACTCGTTCCATATAAGCACCACCCTCTGCGTGAAAAAATTGTCCTTCATGTCTTTTTTATATATTTCTCCTCTCACCTTAAACCTATGCCCTCTTGTGTTGGACTCCACTACCCTGTGGAAAAGACCATTGCTATTCACCTTAACTATGTCCCTCATATTTTTAATAAATCACTATAAGGTCACCTTGCAGCCTCCTATGCTCCATGGAAAAAGTCTCAGCTTATCTAACCTCTCCTCATAACTTAAACCCTCCAGTCTTGGTAACATATTTGTAAATTGTTTTTGAAATCTTCCAATTTAATGATATCCTTCGTATAGCAGGATAATCAGAATTGTATGCAATACTCCAAATGTGGGCCTTATCAATATCTTGTACAGCTGTAACATGATGTCCCAACTCCTATGCTCAATGCTCTGACCGATGAGGGCAAGCATACTAAATGCCTTCTTCACCACCCTGTTAACTTGTGATGCCACTTTCAAGGAACTATATATCCGCACCTTTCGATCTCTCTGTTTGACAACACTCCAAGGGCTCTAAATATCACTGTATAAGTTTTGCCCTGGCTGTCTAAACAAAATATAACACCTTGCATTTGTCTTGCTTGAACTCCATCTGCCATTCCCTGGCCCATTGGCCAGTTGATCAAGATTCCATTTTATTCTTAGATAACCTTCTTCAATGTTCACCATACCACCAATTTCGATGTCATCCACAAACTTACTGACCATGCTTCCTATATTCTTATCCAAATTGTTTATATAAATGATGACCAACAGTGGACCCAGCACAGATCCTTGCAGCACACCACTGGCCACAGGCCTCCAGTCAGGACAACAACCCCTCTACCACCACCATCTGTTTCCTATTCTCAAGCCAATTTTGTATCCAATTGGCTAGCTCTACATTGATCCCATGTGAGCTGAAAAATGTGTTACTGGAAAAGTGCAGCAGGTCAGGCAGCATCAAAGGAGCAGGAGAATCGACGTTTCGGGCATAAACCCTTCTTCAGGAATGAGGAAGGTGTGCCAAGCAGGCTAAGATAAAAGGTAGGGAGGAGAGAATTTGGGGGAGGGGCGTTGGGAATGCGATAGGTGGAAGGAGGTTAAGGTGAGGGTGATAGGCCGGAGAGGGGG
>NC_057714.1:68624623-68654072 GCF_004010195.1 Chiloscyllium plagiosum
CTCAAAGCCGTCCGCTTCTTCCTTTCCCGCCGACCCAACCAGTACCCTTCCACTGACACGCTCCTTCGACTGACTGAACTCGTCCTCACTCTGAACAACTTCTCTTTCCAATCCTCCCACTTCTTCCAAACCAAAGGAGTAGCCATGGGCACCCACATGGGCCCCAGCTATGCCTGCCTCTTCATCGGACATGTGGAACAGTCCATTTTCTGCAGCTACACTGGCACCACCTCCCACCTTTTCCTCCGCTACATCGATGACTGTATCGGCGCTACCTCGTGCTCCCACAAGGAGGTTGAACAGTTCTTCCACTTTACTAACACCTTCCACCCCGACCTCAAATTTACCTGGACCGTCTCAGACTCCTCCCTCCCCTTCCTAGACCTCTCTATTTCTATCACGGGCGACTGACTCAACACGGACATTTACTATAAATCGACGACTCCCACAGCTACCTAGATTACACCTCTTCCCACCCTGCCCCCTGTAAAACCGCCATCCCATATTCCCAATTTCTTCGCCTCCGCCGGATCTGCTCCCAGGAGGACCAAATCCACTACCGAACAACCCAGATGGCCTCCTTCCTCAAAGACCGCAATTTCCCCTCAGGCGTGGTTGACGATGCTCTCCACCGCATCTCCTCCACTTCCCGCTCCTCTGCCCTTGAACCCCGCCCCTCTAATTGCCACCAGGACAGAACCCCACTGGTCCTCACCTACCACCCCACCAACCTCCAGATACATTGTATCATCCTTCGTCATTTCCGCCACCTCCAGACAGACCCCACCACCAAAGATATCTTTCCCTCTCCTCCCCTATCGGCGTTCTGGAAAGACCACTCCCTCCGCGACTCCCTTGTCAGGTCCACACCCCCCACCAACCCAACCTCCACTCCCGGCACCTTACCCTGCTACCGCAAGAAATGCAAAACTTGCGCCCCACATCTCTCCCCTCACTTCCCTCCAAGGCCCCAAGGGATCCTTCGATATCCGTCACAAATTCACCTACGCCTCCACACACATCACTTACTGCATCTGCTGCACCCGATGTGGCCTCCTCTACATTGGGGAGACTGGCCGCCTACTTGCAGAACGTTTCAGAGAACACCTCTGGGACACCTGCACCAACCAACCCAACCTCCCCGTGGCGGAACACTTTAACTCCCCCTCCCACATGCAGGTCCTTGGCCTCCTCCATCGCCAGACCATTGCAACACGACGCCTGGTGGAAGAGCGCCTCATCTTCCGCCTAGGAACCCTCCAACCACAAGGGATGAATGCAGATTTCTCCAGCTTCCTCATTTCCCCTCCCCCAAGCTTATCTCAGTCCCAAACCTAAACGTCGATTCTCCTGCTTCTTTGATGCTGCCTGACCTGCTGCGCTTTTCCATCAACACATTTTTCAGCTCTGATCTCCAGCATCTGCAGTCCTCACTTTCTCCTAATTGATCCCATGTGATCCAAATATCTCTAACTAATCTACCATGTGGAACCTATTTGAAGGACTAGCCAAAGTCCATGCAGACAACATCTACTTTTCTGCCTTTGCCAACTTTCTTGGTCACTTCAAAAAACTCAAACATGTTTGTGAGATATGATATCCCATCCACAAAGTTATGTTGACTATTCCCTAATCAGTCCTTACCTTTCCAAATGCTTGTCTTAAAATCCCCTCCAACAACTTACTCACCACTGATGTTAGGCTTATCAGTCTGTAGTTCCCTGGTTTTCCTTGCAGCCTTTCTTAAGTAATGGTGCAACATTAACTGACCTTCAGTCTTCTGGCACCTCACCTGTGGCTGTTGATGATACAAATATCTGTTAGATGCTTTGCAATTTCTTCCCTAGCTTCCACAATATCCTGAGATGCACTTGGTCAGGTCATGGGAATTTATCTATCTTTATGCATTTTAAGACCTTCTCTTCTTTAATGTGAACTTTGTTCAAGACATCACTATTTATTTCCCCAGGTTCCTTAGCTTCCATGGTTTTCTCCACCGTAAATACTGACACAGGATGTTTGTTTTAGGAGCTCACCCATCTCCTGTTGTTCCACACATTGATGGCTTCATTGATCTTTAAGAGACCCTATATTTTTCCAGTTACTCTTTTGCCCTTTATATACTTGTACAATCTCTTTGTATTCTGATAAACCTTATTTGCCAAAGCTACCTTATGTCCCCTTTTTGCCTTCCTGATTTCCCTCAAGTGTAATCATACACCCCACCCCTATACTCCTCAAGGGATTCACTTGATTCCAGCTGTCTATACCTAACATTTGCCTCCTTTTTCTTGAGTAGAGCCTCAATACCTCTGGTCACAGAGTCATAGAGTCATAGAGATGTACAGCACAGAAACAGACCCTTCGGTCGAACTTGTTGATGCCAACCAGATATCCCAACCCAAACTAATCCCACCTGCCAGCACCTGGCCCTTATCCCTCCAAACTCTTCCTATTCATATACCCATCCAGATACCTTTTAAATGATGCAGTTGTACTAGCCTCCATCACTTCCTCTGGCAGCTCATTCCATACATCTACCACCCTCTGCATGAAAAAGATGCTCCTTAGGTCTCTTTTATATCTTTCCCCTCTCACCCTAAAGCTATGCCCTCTAGTTCTGGACTCCCCCACCCCAGGAAAGGCACTTTGTCTATTTATCTTATCCAAGCCCTTCATGATTTTATAAACCTCTATAAGGTCACCCCTCAGCCTCCGACGCTCCAGGGAAAACAGCTCCAGCCTGTTCAACCTCTCCCTATAGCTCAAATCCTCGAACCCTGGCAACATCCTTGTAAATCTTTTCTGAACCCTTTCAGGTTTCACAACATTCTTCTGATACAATGGAGACCAGAATTGCACGCAATATTCCAAAACTGGCCTAAACAATGTCCTGTACAGCCACAACATTACCTCCCAATTCCTGGTACTCAATACTCTGACCAATAAAAGGAAGCATAGTAAACGACTTCTTCACTATTCTATCTACCTGTGACTCTACTTTCAAGGAGCTATAAACCTGCACTCCAAGGTCTCTTTGTTCAGCAACACTCCCTAGGACCTTACCATTAAGTGTATATATATCCTCCTAAGATTTGCTTTCCCAAAATGCAGCACCTCATATCTATCTACATTAAACTCCATTTGCCAATTCCCAGCCCATTGGCCCATCTGATCAAGATCCCATTGTAATCTGAGGTAACCTTCTTTGCTGTCCACTACACCTCCAATTTTGGTGTCATCTGCAAACTTACTAACTATACCTCTTATGCTTATATCCAAATCATCTATATAAATGAGGAAAAGTAGTGGACCCAGCACCGATCCTTGTGGCACTCCACTAGTCAGAGGCCTCCAGTCTGAAAAGCACCCTCCACCACCACCCTCTTTCTTCTACCTTTGAGCCAGTTCTGTATCCAAATGGCTAGTTCTCCCTGTATTTCATGAGATCTAACCTTGCTAACCAGTCTCCCATGTGGAACCTTGTCCATATAGATCACATCTCCTGCTCTTCCCTTATCAATTCTCTTTGTTACTTCTTCAAAAAACCCAATCAAGTTTCTGAGACATGATTTCCCACGCACAAAGCCACGTTGACTATCCCTAATCAGTCCTTGCCTTTCCAACTACATGTACATCCTGTCCCTCAGGATTCCTTCCAACAACTTGCCCACCACCAACATCAGGCTCACTGGTCTCTAGTTCCATGGCTTGTCCTTACCACCCTTCTTAAACAGTGGCACCATGTTAGCCAACCTCCAGTCTTCCAGCACCTCACCTGTGACTATCGATGATACAAACATCTCAGCAAGAGGCCCAGCAATCACTTTCCTAGCTTCCCACAGAGTTCTTGGGTACACCTGATCAGGTCCTGAGGATTTACCCACTTTTATGTGTTTCAAGACACCCAGCACTTCCTCCTCTGTAATATGGACATTTTGCAAGATGTTCACCATCTATTTCCCCTCATTCTTTATCCTCCATTTCCTTTTCCACAGTAAACACTGAATCAAAATACTCATTTATTATCTCCCCATCCCACACAAAGATTGCCTAGATTATCTTTGAGGGGCCCTATTCTTTCCCTAGTTACCCTTTTGTCCTTAATGTATTTGTAAAAACCCTTTGGATTCTCCTTAACTCTATTTGCCAAAGCTATCTTATGTCCCCTTTTTGCCCTCCTGAATTCCCTCTTAAATATCCTCCTACTGACTCTATACTCTTCTAAGGATTCATTCGATCTATCTTGTCTATACCTGGCATATGCTTCCTTCATCTTTTTAATCAAACCCTCAATTTCTTAAGTCATTCAGCATTCCCTACACCTACCAGCCTTTCCTTTCACCCTAACAAGAATATACTGTCTCTGGACTCTCTGTATCTCATTTCTGAAGTCTTCCCATTTTCCAGCTATCCCTTTATCTACAAACATCTGCCCCCAATCAGCTTTTGAAAGTTCTCGCCTAATTCCATCAAAATTAGCATTCTTCCAATTTAGAACTTCAACTTTTCGATCTGGTCTATCCTTTTCCATCACTGTTTCAAAACTAATAGAATTATGATAGTCATTGAGTGTTTCCTACACGTGCCAGCTTTGCCCTTCACATTAACAGGAACATACTGTTCTTGAACTCTCATTATCTCACTTTTGAAAGCCTCCCACTTACCACACATCCCTTTACCTGTGAACAATCTCCTCCAATCAACTTTTGAAAGTTCTGTTTAATACCATCAAAACTGGGGCCTTGTAAATGAAATTGGTTGAGTGGCAGGAAACAGAGAACTGGAATAATGAACAAGTACACAAATTGTCAGGATGTGACTAATGTTGTCTAACAGGGATCTGTGCTTGGGCCTCAATTATTCACAATATTCATTAACGACTTGGATAATGGCACAAAAAGTCACATATCCAAATAGGCTGACATCACAAAATTGGGCAGCATTGTAGATGGTGTTGATGACAGCATAAAATTACAACAGGATGTTGATAGATTAGGTGAATGGGCAAACTGTGGCAGATGGATTTTAATATAAGCAAATGTGAGGTCATCCTTTTCAGGTAGAAAAAGGATAGGTCAGGGTTTTTTTTTTTAAAAAGTTCAATATTAAATATAGTGGATGTGCAATGAAATTTGTCTCTTTAAAATGCCATGAACAGGTGCAGAGGATAGTCATAGAATGCAGGCCTTCATATCTAAAGGGCTGGAGTATAGGAATGTAAACATTATGCTGCAGTTACACAAAACACTAGTTAGGCCCCAGTTAGAATGGTGCGAGCAGATCTGGGTACCACACCTTAGGAAGGATGTTTTGACCAGTTTACTTTGTTCTCTAGAATTTAAAATGGGGTGATCTCATTAAGATTTTCAGGATATTATGAGAGAAAGACAAGATAGTTAAAGTGAGACTATTTCCACTGGATGAAGATTCTAGAACCATGGGCATGGGCTAAAAATTAGGGCCAGGCTCTTCAGATGAGATGTTTGAAAGCATGTATATACAGAAAGGGTTGTGGAGGATTGGAACTCCTCAAATGGTAGTCAATGCTAATTCAGTTGTTAAATTTGAATTTGAATCTAATATGGACAACTTTTTATTAAGCAAGGGTATTGAGTGTTATGGGCCCAAGGCAGCCATGTGAAGTTAGTTCCCTGTGAGATTGTGGTCATACATACAATTTTTTTTTATTTAACAGAGGAAAGGTAACAATTATCTTCAATTGTATGCAGGAGGCAGACATTAACTGAGGCTTCACTTGAGCCACTGTTCATGCAGACTGAAGTGGTGCTGGCTTAGGTGATGAGGGCTTATAATGTGTAACTCCATAAATGTATACATGCAAGCCCTTACATGGGCCTCTCATCTCACTACTAACTCACTAAATTACTGATATTCATTTAATACTTAACTACTGTCCAAAATACAATCTGATTTATCAGAATTTACAGGTACCTGTCTGAGATTAATTGATGCTCAACTAACTTCCTTTATTAAATGAGCTTATTTTCTCTAATATGTCCATTAGACAATAAATTAATAATGAATATTATATCTTCCCCAATTCCCTTTCAATGAACCAACAACAAAATCAAGGCCTAAAATTTTCCCAGGAGTTATCTCAATTAGTGTCATGCCACGAATCAACTTGTTCCTTTAAATAAATGGACATAAGCAGCAAGCAATCTGCATGTGTAGCATGGAGACAACCATATATCCAAATCTAAAGGGAATAGTCATCATTGAACTCCGAAACCACCCAACCGTCAGGGGGCCTCGGCATATTAAGTCAAGGACAGCCTCCTTTTCGAATGAAGGGTACTGGCCATGGTCAGATGTTGTTGGGGGTGGAGGTGGGGATTGGTGGGGTGTGGGGTTCTTGTCTTAATCATGGCTTCATGCCTCTGCAGTCTAGCCACTCTGTAGTAGATCACAGTCAGACCATTGACCGTGTAGTGGCAAGTCTATGGAATAGAGTTATACAGTCTAATGATGTATTGGCACCAGTCAGGGTCTGGGCATCTATTTCCTGGGGCTGTCTAACCATGTTAGCCAAGAGAGTCAATCCATCAGAACTGTCCATAGAAACATGGGGGAGACACAGCTGTGGCAAGTGTGGCAAGAGCCTTGGCAGCTTACCATTGAGCACTGGGGCTGTGGACTCTGGGCAGATGCAATTATGAAAGGCACAGCAGGACTTCATTGAAATGTAGAAACGTAGAAAGCAGGAGCATGAAGTAGGTCATTCAGCCTTTCAATCCTGCTCTACTATTCAGTATGGTCATGGCTGATCATCCTACTTAGTATCCTATTTCTGCTTTCTCCCAATACCCTCTCATCCCTTTAGCCACAAGAACTTTTTGGACCATTGGGATCTCTTCTGGTATAGAAGAGACCTGTTCAAAAACATTGGGTTTCACCTGAACTGGAGGGGGACCAATACTCTGGTGGGGAGATTTGTTAGTGCTGCTCACGAGCCCTTAAATTAGTATGAGGGGTATCCTAAGCAGTTGTAAGAATATAGAGACAACTGAGAATGTTTCAGAAGTTAAAGAGAAAGTTAATTAGAAAAGGCAGGCAAGAGCAAGTCAGACTGCAAGGTAACTCTGAAGAATTAAACTGGGTTTAGATGTTATAGGAAGGGAGGCAAAAGAGGAGGGTAGTGGCATTTTTGATTAAGGAAAACATTACTCCTGTATTTAGAGAGGATATTCCTGGGGGACTGTCAAGTGAAGCTGTATTGGTGGAACATAGAAACAAGAAAGGGATGATCACCTTGATGATATTATACTATATGCCCCCAATAGTTGGTGGGAAACTGAGGAGCAAATGTGTAGAGAGATCTCAGATATATGTAAGAATAATAGAGTTGTAATAGTAGGGGCTTTTACCTTTCTAAATATAGACTGGCATTGCCATAGCAATACAGGCTTGGATGGGGACAAATCTGTTAAATGTGTTCAAGAAAATTTTCTTTATCAATACGTAGATGTACCTACTAGAGAAGGAGCAATTCTCAGCCTTTGCTTGGGAAATAAGGAAGGGCAAGTGACTGAAGTGTTAATGGGGAGACCAATGATCATAATTCAATTAGTTTTAAAATAGTTATGAAAAAGGGTAGGCTATGTATAAAAGTTAAGGTTCCAAATTGGAGCAAGGCCAATTTTGACAGTATAAGACTGGAACTTTCAAAGTTAATTTGGATAGACTGTTCACAGGTAAAGGGACAACTGGCAAGTGGGAGGGATTCAAAAGTGAGACAATGAGTGTTCCTGTTAGAGTGACTGGTGAGGCTGATAGAAGTAGGGAACAATGGATGATTAGAGATCTTGAGGCTCTGGTCAAGATAAGAAGGAGGAATATGTCAGGTATAGACAACTGGGAGCAAGTGAATCTCGTGAAAAGTATAAGAACAGTAGGGGCATTCTTAACAAAGAAATCAAGGACGGCAAAAAGGGGACATGAGATACCCTCGGCAGATAAAGTTAAGGATAATCCAAAGAGATTCTGCAAGTATATTAAAGGCAAAAGAGCAACCAGGGAGAGAATAGGGCCCCTTAAAGATCAACAAGGTTGTCTATGTATGGAACCATAAAAGATGGGAGAGATACTAAACAAAATTTCACTTCAGTATGTACTGTGGAAAAAGAAACGCAAGCTAGGGAACTCAGGGAAGTAAATATTAATGTCTTGAAAACAGTCCACATTACAAAAGAAGAGTTGCTGGAGGCCTTAAAAAGCACAGAGGTAGATAAATCTCCAGGACCTTATCAAGTGTATTCTAGGACATTGTGGGAAGCTAGGGAAGAAATCGAGGGGCCCTTAGCAAAGATATTTGTGTCATCATTGTCTCACTTTTGAATCCCTCCCACTTGCCAGTTGTCCCTTTACCTGTGAACAGTCTATCCAAATTAACTTTGAAAGTTCCAGTCTTATACTGTCAAAATTGGCCTTGCTCCAATTTGGAACCTTAACTTTTATACATAGCCTACCCTTTTTCTGGCGAGGTGCCAGAAGATAGATATTTGGCTAATGTTGTGCTTTTATTTAAGAAAGCCTGCAAAGAGAAGCCTAGGCGAGTAATTTGGCATCAGTGGTGGGTAAGGTTTTAGAGGAAATTCTGATAGACAGGATTTACAAGCATTTGGAGAGACAAGAACTGATTGGAGATAATCAGCATGGCTTTGGGCATGGGAAATCATGTCTCACTAACTTGATTGAGTTTTTTGAGGATATGACCAAGAAAATAGAGGTTGTCTACATGGATTTTAGTAAGGCCTTTGACAAGGTTTCACATGGTAGTCTGGTCAGTAAAGTTAGATCAAACAGGATCCAGGGAGAACTAGCCAACTGGATACAAAATTGGCTAGAGGGCAAGATGGTGGTGAAAGGTTGTTTTTTGGACTGGAGGCCTGTGACCAGCGGTGTTTTGCAGGGATTGTTGCTAGGTCCACTGTTGTTCTTTATTTGTAAATGATTTGGATGAGAATATAGGAAGCATGGTTACATAAGGGATGACATCAAAATTGGTGGTATAGTGGCCAGTGAGGAAGGTTATCTAAGATTACAAAGTGATCTTGATTGGTTGGGCCAATGGACTGAGGAGTGGCAGATGAGTTTCATTTGGATAGTTGTGAGGTGTTGACGAACAAAGGCAGAACTTGCACAATAAATGGTAGGGCCCTGCGGAGTGTTGTAGAACAGAGAGACCTGGAGGTTCAGGTACATAGTTCATTGAAAGTTGCATCACAGGTGGACATGGTCGTAAAAAAAGGCATTTGAAAACACTTGCCTTCATTGCTCAGAGCATTGAGTTTCAGAGTTGGTCATCATGTTGTGGTTGTACAAGACATTGGCGAGGCCACATTTGGAGTACTGTATATAATTCTGGTAGCTCTGCTATAGGAAGGACATTATTTAATTGGAGTGGCTGCAGAAAAGATTTACAAGGCTGTTACTAGGATTGGAGGGCTTGAGTTATAAGGAGAGACTAGATAAGCTGGGACTTGTTTCACAGGAGCGTAGGAGGTTGAGGGGTGACCTTTTAGAGATTTATAAAATCATAAGTGGCATGGATAAAGTGAAGAGCAAAGGTCTTTCCCCTAGGTTTGGGGAGTTCAAAACTAGAGGGTAAAATTTTAAGGTGAGAGGAGAAAGATTTAAAAGAGGCCTGAGGTGCGATATTTTCACACAGTGAGTGGATTATATGTGGAATTAACTGCCAGAGGAAGTTGTAGATGCAGATACAGTTATATTATTTGGGAGATGTTGGGGCAGGTACATAAATAGGAAAGGTTTAGAAGGATATGGGCCAAGTACAGGCTAATGGGACTAATTTTATTTGGGAAACTTGGGCTGGCATGGATGAATTGGACCAAAGGGTCTGTTTCCATGTTTTATGACTCTATTACTTTATAACTCTATCTCACTGTTTTTTGAAAGCATCCAATATTCTGGCCTCAATTATTTTCTGTGGAGAAGGCTTCCATATGATCACTACTCTGATGGAGTATTCCTGATGAAGGGCTTTTGCCCGAAACGTCGATTTTCCTGCTCCTTGGATGCTTCCTGACCTGCTGTGCTTTTCCAGCACCACTCTAATCTAGGCTCTGATCTCCAGCATCTGCAGTCCTCACTTTTGCCTACATGATCACTACACTCTAGTGAAGAAACAGTCTTTATATGATGACCTTGGTTCTAGATGCCCCAGTCATTGGGAGCATCCTTCCTGCATGTACCCTGATCAGCCCCACTTGAATTTTATAGATTTTGATAAGATAGCTCCTCATTCTTCTCAACTTCTAATATAGACCTAACTGATCCAGTCTTTCTTCATTAGTCAGTCCTACCATTCCAGGAACCAGTCTAGTAAACCTTTATTACCCTCCCTCCACTGCCATAAAATCCTTCCTCAGATAAGGAAACAAAAACTGCACACAATACCGCAAAGGATTATCGAAACTGGGTAATTAAATATATTCAACACTGAGATAGGCAAGTTTTAATCAGTAAGACAATCAAATATTGAGGATTATCAGATCAGTCATGATGTCATTGAATGGCAGAGAATGGCAGAGAATGGTGATGGGCCGAATGGCTTATTACTGATTCAATGTTTTATGGTCTTATCAGATGAGAACTATCTCAGATGAAAACTACCTTCTCAGGGCCAACTGGGGACAGGCATTAAAATGCTGACCGACCAGCAATGCCCACGTCCCACAAGTCAATAAAGAAAATCTTGATGGCGTTGTGGCAAATAAACCACCAAAAAGCTTGTGCAACTTGGACTTGTTCAAAAACGAAAGATTCAATCCATTGTCATTTATTAGATTAGACTTGTTTCTCTACCAAAATAAAATATTTGAAAATCTATTATTCTGGTTCAATGTACTGCGTCACTGAACAACAACCAAACTAAGTAGTGGGATGGAGGCAAGGTAATGTTCCGTTACATGGAAAATTATGGAAAAGGCAAAGGTGGGGAGGACTCAGCAGAGGTAATTTAAATTTCCAGAAGAGTAATAGGACAGAGATTATGGAAAGTGTCAGGAATCCAACTTCAGACACAGCAGATAAGAGAACAACTCTGAGAAGGGGGAACTGAATGTGTTAGACTTAAATGCATGCAGTATACAAAACAAGGTAGTTGAGATTGAAATTGGCAGGTACGATGTTGTGGGTATCAGAGAAGTGGCTGCAAGGGGATCAGAGCTGGGTACTAAATATCCAAAGATATACATCATATTGAAAGGGCAGACAGTTGGGCAGAGGGTGGGACTGCCTTGTTTGTGAGATACTAAATTAAATTGATTGCAAGAAATTATATAAAGTCAAAAGGTATAGAATCTGTGTGGGTAGAGATAGGGAACCAGGAAGGATAAAAGACCTTGATGGGAATCATGAACAGTCCCCCTAGCAGTAGTAAAGATGTGGGGAAGAAAATAACTCAGGAGATAGAAAATGCATGTAAGAAAGATTCTATTACAATCATCATGGGGGACTTCAGAACGCAAGTGGACTGGGAAAATCAGATTGGCAGCGGATCTCAAGAAAAGCAATCATGGAATGTCTACAAGTTTTTTTTGGCAGCAACTTGCAGTAGGGCTCACTAGGGAACAGGCAATTCTGGATGTAGTGATCTATAATGAAACAAACTTAATTAGGATTAATCCTTAACTTAAGTTGAAGGAACTCTATTGGGCAGTGGCCATACTATGAGAAAATTCATCTCAATTTCAGAAAGTGAAGCTGGAATCAGGTGTAACTGTATTACAATTCAGTAAAGGTAATTACAAAACATGAGAGAGGACTGGCCAGAGCTGATTAGACGGGAAGCGTAACAGGGAAGACAATGGAGCAGCAATAGCAGAAGTTTCAAGGGGTGATTTGGGAGGCTGAAATTCAACCTAAGGAAGAAGAAACATTCTACATGGAGATTGAGGCAACCATGGTGGAGGAACTGAATAGGTACTTTGCATCAGTCTTCAGGTGGAAGACACCAATGGCATAACAGAACTTCAAGAGGGGACAGAGGTGACTGTAGTTGCCATCACTATGGAGAAGGCTCTGGGGAAACTAAAAGGTCTGAAGGTGGATAAATCACCTGGATCAGATATGGACTCTGGGTCTGTACTCAATGGAGTTTAGAATTATGAGGGGGGGATCTGATTTCAACTTACAGAATACAGTGAGAACTGGATAGAGTGGAGGTGGAGAAGATGTTTCTACTAGTAAGAGGACATGTGGGCAAAGCCTCAGGCTGGAACGATAACCCTTTAGAAATGAGATGAGGAGGAATTTCTTCAGCTAGATGGTGTCGAATCTACGGAACTCATTGCTGCAGAATGGTGTGGAGGCCAAGTGATTGAGTGTATTTAAGACAGAGATAGATAGGTTCTTGACTGGTAAGGTGATCAAGGCTTACAGGGAGAAGGCAGGAGAATGGGATTGAGAAACACATCAGCCATGATTGAATGTTGGAGCAGACTCAATGGACTGAATGGGCTAATTCTGCTTCTATATTTTAAGGTCAAAACAAATCTCCTGACCACATCAGCTCATGTCTGAGATCTGGCACTTTGTCCAACATATAGTTGTGTCACAGTAAAGGTAAGGCTGAAATTGAGTTGGTGTATGCAAACTGCATTTGAATATATTGACACTCAGAGGCCAGGCTCCAAATTATTGGTGTTATGCTAAACATTTGAGTCAGAGTATCTTTACCAGCCTGCTTCCATCACACAACATTACTACTATCCCACCATCAACTACCAAGAACCTCTCAGTGAAAGCATATCAATAATAATACTCAGTACTGCATTTATTGTGTCATCACGGACTTGTCTTTTTCCACAATTTATTAATTCATGGGACCTGGGTACCGCTGCCTGGGCAGCATTTATTGCCCATCCCTAATTGCCCTTCAGAAAGTGGTGATGAACCGCTGCATTTCATGTGCAGGTCAACCCACAATGCCCTGAGGGAGGGAGTTGCAGGATTTTGACCCAGTGACTGTGAAGGAGCAGCAGTATGTCAGATTGGTAAGTGGCTTGGATGGCAAATTGCAGGTGGTGGTGTTTTAATTTCACTTTTTTTTAACCAGGTATCTGCTTTCTTTCTTCTTCTAGATGTAGCTTTTGTGAGTTGGAAGGTGCTGTCTCAAGAGTCTTGGTGAATTTCTACAGTGCATCTTGTGGATAGTGCACACTATCAGTTGTGGAGCAAGTGAATGTGTAGATGTGCATCAATCAAGCCAGTTCTTTTGTTCTGGATAGTATTAAGCTTCTTGAATGTTGGAGCTGTACCCACCCAGGCAACTGGGGAGTATCCCATTACACTCCTGACTTGTGCCTTGTAGATGGTGCATGAGATAAATTACCCTTTGCTAGATTCCTAGCCACTGACTCACTCTCAAAACCATTGTATTTATAAGGCTAGTCCATGTTTCATATCTGGTCAAAGGTGACCTCAGGATATGGTAGTGGTGTTTCAGAGATGGTAATATACTCTTAAATGTCAAAGGATGATAGTCAGACTTACTTTTCATGTAGAGGGTCATTGTCTGAAAGTTGTGTGACATAAATATTACTTGCCATTTATCAGACCAACCCTGGATATTGTCCAGGTCTAGCTACATTTAGAGAAGGACCGCTTCAGTGTCTGAGGAGTTGCAAACAGCCCTGAAAATTGTGTAATCCTCAGTGAACGTCCTGACACCAGAGTTTATGACAGAGGGAAGGTCATCTGAGGAAACAGTGTTTAATGTCAATGCCCTCATATTAAGCATGAGGCTTATGCTCCACAAGTCAGTCATGTTACCAGCCCTCCTATATGTATCAAAGGCATGGACAATGTCCAGCAGATGGCTCAGTTCTCTTGAGAATTATCACCATTGTTGCCTCTGCAAAATCCTATAGAATCAGTGGTAGTGGTGCTCCCATCTCAGTGCCCTCTCTCACACCAACATTCCCAGTATTGAAGTATGGCCCCTGGAGTCAATCAGCTGCATTGGGCTGACCTTGTGGTCCTCATGCCTAACACAAGAAACTTCTCTACCCTGAGCTCTGTCACGACAAATGGTTACCAGGAAATCAGAGGAAATGTTTCAAGGAGGTCATAGAGTGATACAGAGCTCCCAGCATGGAAACAGGCCCTTCAGCCCAACTTGCCCATGCTGCCCAGTTTTCATAATTAATCTGGTTCCATTTGCCTGCATTTGGTCCATATCCCTCCATACCTATCCCATTCATGTACTTGTGTAAATGTTTCTTAAATGTCAAAATTATACTCGCTTCAACCATTACTTCTGGCAGCCCACTCCAGATACTCATCACCCTCAATGTGCAAAGATTGCCTCTTTGTGGGCTTTTGTATCTCTCCCCTCTCACCTTAAACCTGTGACCTCTAGTTTTTGATTCCTTTACCATGGAGAAAAGCCATCAGCTATCTACCTCTCACGATTTTATAGACCTCCATAATGTCACATCTCAGTCCCTACATTCCAGGGGGAAAGAAGTCCTAGCCCTACTTAACCTCTCCTTATAATATTATTTATATCATTGACAACCACATGTCACGTGCGACTTTTCAGTGGAGTGACTGGTGCACTAGATTATGGCAAATAGAAATTCAACCAATGTTGCAAACCCTTATTCTGGTGAAAAACTCCACAAAAATACAATGACGACTTTTGTTCTTATTGCAGATTCTGTAGGTCTTCAGACATTTCCTGAAAATCCTTAATGTCTTTGGGTGACTGTGACAATCTCTAGCCCAAGACCACTCAAACTGGCGAAGAAGCATCTGCAAAGGTGCCGACCATTTTGAGTGTCTTCTATGGGCTGAGTTGGAAGTCAAACACGGAAGGAGTGGGTCACACCCTCGCCTCCCAGCCGTTGCTTCAGCAAACACCATGTGCCCTTCCTGTGGCACACAGGCTTTGGATCCAGTCTCACCTTAGGACTCACAGCACTGGAACAAAAAAATGTCATTTTCTATAACAGGGAAGTGCTTAATAATAAATCTCTGCTGATAAAACCAACATTTATTGTGATCCCATCTTTAAATAATTAATTCATTCATATTTTAATCCCTTCTTGATACTCATAACCACCCTTTCCTGTTTTGTGCTTTGACCTGTCATAGTTGTCAATTCTCAGTTAATTTAGTCATCACTCATCTTCTTGCCTATATTTACCCACCCAGTAAAACAGCGCTTTGCACAACTTCAATGCTTTTTATAACTAGTGAAAGAATGTATTCAAAGATAATGGACAAAAAAGCACAATTTCTTTTTATCCTAACGGTTTTTCTGCTGAGTTGCTTACAGCACTGAACAGGAAATTAATTGTCAATTTATGGAGAATTGGCAACACTAATTCCTGTGCTTTGTTACTGATCCCTCAGGGCTTGAGATTCCATCTTCCTACTCCCTTTGTTGTTGGACTGTTCCTGTCTTGTTTCACCTTCCATTTCTATATCCCTGATCAACCTATTATTCTACACACCACTCCAAATATTTTATACTGAGCTTTGACTCTGCTCTAAGCCAAATCCATTTGTTACTCCATTTCTATCCGGCTTGTGCTCCATCAGTGCTCCAGCAATTACTTTTTCTTCCAAGTTGCCAACCTTTGCTCTTTGCTGAAAATGTGTTGCTGGAAAAGCGCAGCAGGTCAGGCAGCATCCAAGGAGCAGGAGAGGTGGTGCTGAGTTCGAGGGTTGGGACAGAGACAAGGTGGGGGGGGGGGAAATGAGGAAACTGGGGAAATCTGAGTTCATCCCTTGTGGTTGGAGGGTTCCTAGGCGGAAGATGAGGCGCTCTTCCTCCAGCCGTCGTGTTGCTATGGTCTGGCGATGGAGGAGTCGCAGGACCTGTATGTCTTGGTGGAGTGGGAGGGGGAGTTGAAGTGTTGAGCCACGGGGTGGTTGGGTTGGTTGGTCCGGGTGTCCCAGAGGTGTTCTTTGAAACGTTCCGCAAGTAGGTGGCAAGTAGGCCCTGCTGTGCTTTTCCAGCGCCACACTTTTTAACACTGATTCTCCAGCATCTGCAGTCCTCACTTTCTCCTCGAAGATTTTAACCTTTGCTCTTTGTGATTCTTCCTTCAAATGATCTCATTCTGTATCATTCACTGCTTTTTCTTGGTTAACATTAATTTTTTTAACTCGTTCATTCAAATTAAGGGATAAATATAATCATTGCCTGTCACTATCGCTCAGCAGCTTTCAAGACACTACCTTGTCTTTATTGGCACTTGCATTCTCAACTTGTGGAGATCATTCTTTCCTTTTTTCTATGCACTGTACCCATAGATGGGAAATCATTACAGTGGGCATAGTTTGGATTTCTCGACCAAATAATGGGAAAGGATGCTATGGGATGAATGGCATCCTTATGTGTTCTGAACCTCTACGAATTATTCATGATTTGATTCCTTGCTTTCCCACACTTCTCACAGTTTTTCTCATTTCTGACTACTTGCTTCAATACTTATCTTCCCTTTCTTTGCTTACCTTGTTGACCTGTCTCTACCCTTTCAAACAGTAATAATGTTTCTTTCTTAATACACCCTGTGCTCACCAAGTCCCAAACAATCATCTTCCCTGCACTTGCCCACAAATACAGGTTCCCTGTGTTATAGAAGAAAGTGAGGACTGCAGATGCTGGAGAATCAGTGTTAAAAAGTGTGGCACTGGAAAAGCACAGCAGGTCCGGCTGCATCTGAGGAGCAGGGCAATTGACGTTTCAGGCAAAAGCCCTTCATCAGGAATGTCACTGATGGATGTTCCTGATGAAGGTCATATGCACCAAACGTCGACTCTCCTGCTCCTCGGATGCTGCCTGACCTGCTGTGCTTTTCCAGCACCACACTTTTCAACTTCCCTGTGTTGTAGCCAACTGATTTCTCTTTCCTATATTTTCATGGCCTCACATCAAACTATTTTGGGAAGCATTCTCCAGACACGTCACAACTCAAAACTACTGAGGAACAAATTTGTAAGGAGATTTCAGTTAACTGTAAGAATAATAGGGTGGTTATAGTAGGGAATTTTAACTTTCCAAACATAGACTGGGACTGCCATTGTGTTAAGAGTTTAGATGAAGAGGAATTTGTTAAGTGTGTACAAGAAAAAATTCTGATTCAGTGTGTGGATGTACCTACTAAAGAAGGTGCAAAACCTGATGTACTCTTGGGGTAGCTGACTGAGGTGTCAGTGGGGGAGCACTTTGGGACCAGCAACCATAATTGTATTAGTTTTAAAATAGTGATGGAAAAGGATAGACTGGGTGTAAAAGTTGAAGTTCTAAATTGGAGGAAGGCTAATTTTGATGGAATTAGGCAAGAACTTTCAAAAGCTGATTGAGGGCAGATGTTCACAGGAAAATGGGAAGCCTTCAAAAATGAGATAATGAAAGTCCAGAGATAGTATGTTCCTGTTAAGGTGAAAGGAAAGGCTGATAGGTGTAGGAAATGCTGGATGACTAAAGAAATTGAAGTTTTGGTTAAGCAAAAGAAGAAAGCATATGTCAGGTATAGACAGGAGAGATCAAGTGAATCCTTAGAGTTTAAAGGCAGTAGGAGTATACTTAAGAGGGAAATTAGGAGGGCAAGAAATGGACATGAGATAGCTTTGGCAAAAAGGGTTAAGAAGAATCCAAAAGGATTTTATAAATACATTAAGGACAAAAGGATAACTAGGGAGAGGATAGGGCCCCTCAAAGATCAACAAGGCAGCCTATGTGTGCAGCCGCAGGGGATGAGGGAGATACTAAATGATAATTTTGCATCAGTGTTTACTGTGGAGAAGGACATGAAAGATATAGAATGTAGGGAAATAGATGGTGACATCTTGAAAAATGTCCATATTACAGAGGAGAAGGTGCTGGATGTCTTGAAACGCATAAAAGTGGATAAACCCCAGGACCTGATCAGGTGTATACTAGAACTCTGTGGGAAGCTAGGGAAGTGATTGCTGGGCCTCTTGCTGAGATATTTATATCATCGATAGCCACAGATGAAGTGCCGGAAGACTGGAGGTTGGCTAACATGGTGCCACTATTTAAGGAAGGTGATAAGGAAAGCCAGGAAACTATAGACCGGTGAGCTTAACATTGGTTGTGGGCAACTTGCTGGAGGGAATTCTGAGGGACAGGTATACATGTATTTGGAAAGGCAAGGACTGATTAGGGATAGTCAACATGGCTTTGTGCATGGTAAATCATGTCTTGCAAACTTGATTGAGTTTTTTGATGAAGTAACAAAGAGGATTGATGAGGCAGAGTGATGGACGTGATCAATATGGACTTCAGTAAGGCATTCGACAAGGTTCCCCATGGGAGACTGATTAGCCAGGTTAGATCTCATGGAATACAGGGACAATTAGCCATTTGGATACAGAACTGGCTCAAAGGTAGAAGACAGAAGATGGTGGTGGAGGGTTGCTTTTCAGACTGGAGGCCTGTGACCAGTGATGTGCTACAAGGATCAGTGCAGGGTCCACTGCTTTTTGCCATTTAATAAATTATTTGGATGAGAGCATAAGAGGTGTAGTTAATAAGTTTGCAGATGATACCAAAATTGGAGGTGTAAAGGACAGTGAAGAACGTTACATCAGAGTACAACAGCATCTTGATCAGATGGGTCAATGGGCTGAGGAGTGGCAGATGGAGTTTAGTTTACATAAATGCAAGGTGCTGCATTTTGGGAAAGCAAATCTTAGCAGGACGTGTACACTTAATGGTAAGGGCCTGGGGAATGTTGCTGAACAAGGAGACTTTGGAGTGCAGGTTCATAACTCCTTGAAAGTGGAGTCGCTGGTAGATAGGATAGTGAAGAATGCATTTGGTATGCTTTCCTTTATTGGTCAGAGCACTGAGTATTGGAGTTGGGAGGTCATGATGCGGCTCTACAGGACATTGGTTAGCCACTTTTTGTTGATTGCATGCAAATCTGTTCTCCTTCCTATCAGAAGAATGTTGCGAAACTTGAAAGGGTTCAGAAAAGATTTACAAGGATTTTGCCATGATTGGAAGATTTGAGTTATAGGGAGAGGCTGAATAGGCTGGAGCTGTATTCCCTGGAGTGTCAGAGGCTGAGAGATGACTCTATAGGGGTTTATAAAATCATGAGGGGCATGGATATGATAAACAAACAAGCTCTTTGGGTGGGGGAGTCTACAACTAGAGGGCATAAGTTTAGGGTTAAAGGGGCAAGATATAAAAGGGACCTAAGGGGCAACTTTTTCACACAGAGGGTGGTACACGTATGGAATGAGCTGCCAGTGGAAGTGGTGGAGGCTGGTACAATTACAGCATTTAAAAGGTATCTAGATGGGTATATGAATAGGAATGGTTTAGAGGGATACGGGGTAAGTGCTGGCAAATGGGACTAGATTAGGTTAAGATATCTAGTCAGCATGGACGAGTTGGACCAAAGGGGCTGTATCCATGCTGTACTTCTCTATAACTTTATGATTCTATGTTTCTTTGACTTTCAATGACTGCCACATCTTCAGTCTCCAAGATCAAATGTCTAGTATTCCATTCTGTTCTTGAGAATTCTGTTTTTAAATGATTTTATCTTTGTGCTGTTTGTCCTTCAAAAACCCTAAAATGCAATTTATTCAATCATACCATCAGTTTCTCCTTCCAAACTCATTTACTTTCCACTTGGGATCCATTTTAATCTTTGCTAAGTTGTTTGAGAGAGTGAATTTTATGAGCAGGTGGCTTTTTAAATACAAATTATTGTCCTGCTTGGTTGATGGAAATCTACTTTGGAGAAAAGCCATTGGTAATTTTTATCGCCTTTTATTCAACACAATTTTGAATTTACACCTGTAATATTTTAACATTGATTTAACAGTTAAATGACACTGACTGTCCTTTATGAGAAACATTTTGTTGGGAAGAGGTAAAATAAGTAGGATACATTTTATGAGTGCCCATGTTGAAATCAAGATGCTGAGAATATTATTATTTAAAAATCTTGTGGCTTTTAAGTTTATTGGACACAAAATCTTATGCAGTGCATTGACTCCTATGGTTAAATTGCCAATATTCATTCTTGGTGCATGAAGCTCGTGATCAGGTGCATTAATTGATTTGAAAATGTCTGTCTGTCATTTACATTTTTTAAAATTTATTCATGTGGGTAAGTTCAGCATTTATTAGAGATGCCTAATTGCCCAGAAGGCAGTTGAGAGTTAACCACAATGAAGGTTCTGGAGTCATATGTAAGCCAGACCAGATAAGAACAACAGACTTCCTTCACAAAAGGTCATGAGTAAACCAGCTGGGTTTTTAACAACAGTCAATAATGGTTTCATGGTCATCATTAGACTTTTAAATTTAGATTTTTATTAAATCTTACCATCTGGCATGGTGGGAGTTGAACCCATATCCCCAGAAATTTAACCTTGGTTTACTAATCCAGTGCCATTACAACTACACCAGCACCTCCCTGCAAGATGTAAATGATCAAACTACAATCGTGAGTCACTTTTCAAAGTAGTTTTGTTTTTGTCCACTTCCTGTCTGTGTGGGTTTCCACTGTGTGCTCCAGATTCCTTCCACAATCCAAAGGTGTGGGTTGGTTATGCTAAATTGTCCACAGTGTTCAGGGTGTGTAGATTTGATGCAAAAGTCAGAGGTTAAATGTAGGGGATTGGGTCTGGGTGGGTAAATCTTCAAGGGGTCGGTGTGTACCTGTTGGGCCGAAGGGCCTGTTTCCACACTGTAGGGATTCTATTTGCATGTGACTTAAAGTCCTGTCAAATATTATCTGATCAAATTTCATTCAGGAAATGCTTCCAATCAGAGTTGGCAACATTATAGAGGAGCAGTTTTTATTGCAACTGTCCTAATAGGAAAGGGCATCAGTTGTAAATTAAAAGGAAAACAATCAAGGGAATATTTTTTGAACTGAGATTTATATCTATGATCGAATGCTCTTTAGGGGACTACAGAATAGAAGCTCCCAATTCTTCCATCCCTAACAGGAACAAGAGTTAGCAGCTGGACCTTTTTCATGCTTTTCGGAGGACAGTGAGACTTGGGTGAACCCAGCTCTTTACGTGCACAGCTTTCCCACAGTCAGGAGACAAAAATTGACTGTGAAAAAACAAAGGGTCTGTCACGCCTTCTTTCCCATAAAGAGCTTTACATTAAACGTGCATGGGCAAATCAGGAATGGAAAGTCAGCTGTAGTGTGGCCCCAGGCACCTTCACAATGTGTGACTGTGAGCAGGGGAAAAAATAGCATTGTGTAAGCCAACATTCCAAATGTAACCTATCACCATGATTAAAATTTCACTCTTTTTTTATCTTTTTGTTGAATCTACAGACTAGAATTACATGCAATTGTAAAAGACTATTTCCTAATTGGGGCCATATTAATTAATAGCATGTGGATATAGCAGCTGGTTATTTTCATAGATAGTACAAGTTCACAGGATAAAAGGATAAATATGGAAAAGAGACAATTTAACCCTCCCAAGCTTATCAATGCAGAAAAACAATCCCCATTACAGCGTCTGCTTGCTGTCATTTTCCTTAGGCATGGCTTAGACAGGCTTTCATGTGACTGCGGGTCTAACAGATCTGTTGGCTTTAGAGTCCGCTGGAGGGAAATGATACAACCTCTTTTTGTCAGCTTGCTGTCATTGATTGTTTTGGTTTTCACAGCAGCCATTTGCAAGCTTTTAAACAATTGATGTACTGGAGTGAAGATCTGTGGGATTCAGGTTCCCTATTGCGCTGCCCTGCTGTAATCTGTAGGGTCAGTGGGAGGGCATCTAATTTGCACAGAACAGGCGACACAGTGCCGTTGTGGACCTAACTCAAGTACCCGCTTGCCGCTACTCAGGTGGAAGATCTGAATCCAGTTCACCATTCGGAAGAGGAGAGTGACAAAACAGTGCTATTGTCTCCTCTATTCCTGATTTACCAATATCCTCAATTTTAAGTCTAGAAGGCTGTAAAGTACCTAGTCTGAAGATGAAATGTTGTTCCTCTAGTTAGTGCTGTGATTCATTGGAACACTGCAACATGCTGAGGACAGACTTGTGGGCGTGCAAGCATGATGCTGCGTTAAAATGATCAGCTCCAGGAAGATTGGGGTCATTATTGCACACAGACAAGAAGTGATCTGCAAAGCAGTCACTTAGACTGTGTTCGGTTTCTTCAATGTACAGTAGGACACATTGGGTACAGCGAATACAATACACAGGATTGGAGGAGGTATAGGTGAAACTCTGCTTCACTTGAAAAGACAGTTTCGGCCCTTGGATGTTGAGCAGGGAGAAGGTGAAGGGCAGGTGTTCTGCAGTTACATGAGAAGGTGCCTTGGGAAGGGGGCATGGTATTGGTGGTTGTGGAATAGACTAGAGTGTCCTGGAGGGAACAATCCCTGTGAAATGTAGACGGGGAAGTGAGGGGAAGATGCGTTTGGTGGTGGTGTCCTGTGGGAGTCGTCTCAAATGTTGGAGAATGATCCTTTGAATGCAGAGGGTTGTGGGATGCAAAGTGAGGACAAGGGGAACCCGATCATGATGTTGTGAGTAATAGGAAGAGTCAAGGGCAGATTGTCCACTGCCACCCACTCCACAGCCATGGACTCCCATAGCTACCCTCATTACAGCCCGTCACACCCCACATTCGGCAAGGACTCCATCCCCTTCTCCCAGTTCCTTCCTTAAAGTCGTATCTGTATGGATGTTACCACCTTCCAACTGATATGATTTGCTTCTTTCATGACTGTGGTTTCTGCCCACTGTGGTTGACAGGGTACTCAACTGCATCCGACCTATCACCTGTACTTCTGCCTTTTCCCCTTCCCACCACTCACAACCACGTGATTGGATTTCCCTTGTCTTCACTTTCCATCACACCAGACTCTGCATTCAAAGGATCATTCTCCACCATTTCAGAAAACTTCAGCAGAATTCCATCACCAAACACATCTTCCCCTCACTCTCCCATCTGCATTGGACACTATTCTTGACCACCGTTATTACACCCCCTCTCCACGGCACCTTCCCATTAAACCGCAGAAGGTGCAAAACCTGCCCCTTCGCCTCCTTCCTACTCACCATCCAAGGGCCTAAACATTCTCTCCAGGTGAAGTAACATTTCACCTGCACCTCCTCCAATCAGTCCTGCCCGAAGGGTCCTGCCCGAAATATTGACCCTTGCTCCTCGGATACTGCCCGACCTGCTGTGCGTTTTCCAGTGCCATGCTTCATCAACTCTGATTTCTCCAGCATCTGCAGTCTTCTTTGTTTCCTCCATCCTCCAATCCTATGTATTATATTCACTGCACCCAATATTGACCACCAAATGCAGACTGGATGACCATTTTGCAGAATACCTCTGGTTTAAACACAGGCAGGACCCTGACCTTCCCGTAGCCGGTCACTTTAACACAGTGTCCTGCTCACATGCCCACTCGTCTGTCCTCTGCATGCTGCTGAGTCCCAGTGAATCACAGTGCAATCTGGAGGAGCAACATCTTATCTTCAGACTAGGCACTTTACTGCCTCCTGGACATAATACTGAGCTCAACACCTGCAAATTGTAAACCAGCTCTCATGTCTTCCATTTCTTTCAGCTTGTTACCATGTCCCATGTGGGACTGTCTGTCCTTTCAAGTCTAGCAGGAGATGCACCATTGTTCTACCTTTCTCATCTTCCGATAACTTACTCTGAATTATCAACATCTTTCCTCCATCAGCACTCTACATCCACTACTAGAATCATCTAGACTTGAAACATGAAATTGCTGCCTCCCCTGGATGCTATCTGACCTGCTGTGATGTCAAGTATTTGTTGTTTTCAGTACAGACTCCAGCATCTTACCAATATCCTTTCCTACTCTAATGTAACATTATCAGTGTAAGGGCCATTTGAAGATTGCCAGGCTGGCAAATTCTAGCATCACGATTGGAGACTGACAGAGTTCCGAAAGGTTATTACTGCTAGTATGGATGGTCTTTTATTTATTGCTGACAGACCACCAAAAGATAAAGAAGGCTATCTATAAAATAAATGCTCAAGCTATTCCAAATACTGTAAATTATTGAGGGGGAGACCTTGCACACAGATATATAACTAATTTCCATCTGAACTTTTGAAGCAATAATTGTTTCAGAAACAAAAACAGAAATTGCTGGAGAAACTCAGCAGGTTTGGCAGCATCTGTGGAGAGAATGCAGAGTCAATGTTTTGGGTTCAGTGACCCCTCAGAATAATTTCAGAGCTGTGTCTTGGAATATTTATTTGAAGAAGTAACTTACTTTGAAATTCAGCTATATGTAAATTTCAGCAATCATTTGTACATTACCAAGGTACATCAACCACAACCCCTCTTAGCTCATTAATATAAATCTACTCCGAATCAAAAAGGCTCGAATAAGTTTCCTGTATTTACACAAGTTCTGAGCTTGAATACATTTGTGGCTAAAAACTTTGAAGCAACATGGCACCCATTAGAGTAACTATAATTTCTGGTTAATTACTGAAAATGATTTCCTTCAACGTTTAAAAAATAAACTTACTGGGAGCTCCCCAATAAATAATCACAGTTCTGTCAGTCTCAATCCACTAAAAAATCTTTATTTCCTTGCACTCACAGACTCACCAAAAACTTCCCCACCAAGTGACACTCCCCATTTCGCACAAAATGCTCAGAAGGACGAACTTGCAAGAATTGCCTTCCCAAGCAGCAGAAGTTAGAAACTAATGAAGACAGATATCCTTTTTTGCACTTTCATAATTACTCCTATGGGTGGCACTGTACTTACACTTATTTCATACCAATTTTTATATTCCAGCCTAGGCAGGTCAGCTCTGCAGTAAAGCTCGCTTCAAATTCCCATCAGGATTGTAGAAACTGACATAAATTCCACCATAATTAGTGCAAATCTGATCAATACAAGTTCCAGGTTATGGGAATATTTCACTCACCTTTTTTACTTTCTATAAGCCTAGTGTGCTGCTTGTAGGTTATATTTCTTTCATTTATTTAATTGAAATAATTATGACTGTGTTTTAAAGATATTAAAGCTCAGCTTTATGCAATTTGAGATAATATATTTCATGATACCATATTCCATACAGGAGCAATCCTTTGTCCTTTATATCTCTCAACAGATCTATAAATGGTGGCTCACAGCATTATTGCAGTATCAGATGATTAAAATGTATTATTGTTTTCCAGATTCATTGCCAACTTTTTTTCTGCATCTCCATGTTTGAATTTCTCCAGGATTCTCCTTCCCTGCCCAAGCACAGCACTGTCACTGCAAGGCATAATTCCATAAAATGCCATGACTTGTGAAGGTGCCCACAATGCATTTTCCCTCATTGTCTTCTTGAGCTTTCTGCAACCTTTGTCTTAATTGTCTGCACTCTCCTGTTCTAAAAGCACACTCCCACCCTCTGTGTTCAAGCTCAGTAATACAATGATCACTTAGAGAAGATTTTTCAACTTTTTTCGAAGAAGTATGGAGATAAATGCGTTGACCATGAGACGACTCAGAAAAATTTCCCTCCAACAAGCTCATTAACAGCTGGCAGACAAATTTCTCAGTGAATCACAGGCCTCGACATTGGCATCCTGGGTTGTCAGCTACTGGCCAAGCAGAGGACCCTTTAGTCTGCTGTATGGTGCATTCCCCAGTCGTAAGAAAGTAAATATATCCTTCCTGCATGGTGGAGTCATGGGAAAAGGAGGGGTTCAAAGGCAGTGGTAGAGGCCATCCCTTTGTCCCATATCTCTGCCCTTGATTACCAATAATTTGGGCAACTGGATTGGCCACCAAGACCCAGCAGGCAGGATGTCCTGCTTCACCAGTTTGGAAACTAGCCATCTCTTTCGCTCACAGGGAAGATGGCTGATCAGGAAGATGTTGGGTTGAAGTCCTTAAGCGGCCATTAATTGGCCACTTACTTGCCTTAATTCTTGGCAGGTCAAGAAGATTTCCCACAGACCTCCATGCCCAGAACTTAATAAGTAAAGAGGCAAGAAGGGATTGGGTTTCTCTCCAGGGCTAACGTCTTCTCCTTCCCTTGCCAGCTACAGAAAGTTCTATCCGTTCAATAAAAGGGTAGGTTCTGAAAGTGTTAATGCTAAGGAGTACATTAACCACTGTCAAATATAAGCAGGTCATATGGGCTTAGCTGTGGGAGTAGCTCTGGATTTCAAAGGAGATTGATCTCGTCAGTCTCTGCAGCAAGGCATAGAATTTAATCAGGGTCTTAGGGACGTGGGTTTTGCTGAGATTCGTGGCAGAATAGGATGAGAAGTGCATCTCAACATTGGGAGCAACTCACACCATCTCTTATGCTTTTAATGAAGAGTTTCTTGTTAGGTAGCAGTGAGTTTCCAATTAAAATGGATTATTATTCATTAAACACTTTGTTGTCAGCCCAGCATGCTTATTAATACTCACTTTCTACATTAACCAAATCACTAACTAATCTAGATGTGAAGAAAACCTGACATGGAAACCAGAGCAGATCCCTGGAAGATTAAGCTTGCCGGTTGCTCCAAAAGATCTCCAAGTTGCATATGATCAAACTTCAGCACAGGGCATGATCCCCGGGCACCAGCCTTACTCACCGAGTGTCCAGGGATATTGGCACCTTGCAATTGCCAACCCCTCACAGTCATCATGGCAACCTTAGTGATACACTGGTAAGATGCTTTGGAGACACAGGCTTGCATTGTCAGGCACACTGGAACTAGCATTTAAAGGCTGCAGCAAGGACATTTTGTCTCTATGGACTCATATCCAGGTCACAGATTGGACCAGGCTGTATCTCAGGGCTGTTTGTTTGCTCTTTTGGTGTTCTGTTACTTAGCGCCTACCTGCATACTCACAGCATTCCTGCCTTGCCATGCACATTACTGCAGTATGACAATCAGGCAGCTTGCTCTGGTGGTCAGCAATCCTCCCTGGGGGGTGGAGGTTTGGAGTAGGGGGTGTGGACATCTTGCTGTACAGCAGTGTGCTCCATCAATCTCACACTGTACCATTTACAAGCAGCTTTTGTAGCAAACAGACTGCAAGTTCAGCAAACAGGCGACCATGTCTAAGAGTCTGAGGGAGGTCATCCTCATCAAAGCCCATCAAGGCCTCGGTCAGTCAGGATGTCCTGGCACAGTAAGTCAATGGCAGCTTCTGCTACCAGTCCAGGCAAATTTCCAGGATCAAACATCTGATCAAAGTGATCTCCTGTGAGTGGGTCATAGTCCATAAGACCATAAGATACAGGAGCAGGAGTAGGCTATTCTGCCCTTTGAGACTGCTCTACCATTCAATCATGGCTGATAAGTTTCTCAACTCCATTCTCCTGCCTTCTCCTGGAACCCTTGATCCCTTTACTAAGAAAGAACCTACCTATCTGTGTCTTAAATGCACCCAATGACTTGGCTTCCACAGCCTTCTGCAACAATTAGTTTCACAGATTCATCATCCTCTGGTTGAAGAAATTCTTCCTCATCTCACTTCTAAAGTGTTGTCCTTTCACTCTGAGGCTGTGCCCTTGGGTCCTAGTCTCTTCTACGAGTGGAAACGTCTTCTAACCCTGGTCACTCGAAAGCATTACCCCCTCCTCCCCTTGTTGTACCCCCTGCTACAGACATAATAAGCAATACATTGACAGCGAAACATTTGGACACAGAATCTTCGAAAGTATAGGAATATTGTACAAAGAGAGCCAAAGGTGTTGACATGACACAATGCCATGAATATGCATTATTCCTCTTGCTTCCTGATGATATAGCAGCCTCTCAGCTCTGATCTCCATCCATGGAACATGCTCTGTGGACATGAATTGATGCCTGATGTCGTCACCAAGGCATTTTGACCTATGCAGAGAGACTACAAATAAACGTAAGGTTAAAGGCAGTAAAACTTATTCTAAAGTACCAAATCAATCATGGTCATCTGTGCCACAAAAGTGCCCTCTTCTTTCTCCTCTCCCTGCCATTACATCTTAGTGTATTGCCTGGTTCTGTGAGTGTAACAAACCTGCTCAGCGTGGGAGCCCATTGGCCTTGGGGGTTCGGTTGGTCGATCCCAGGAGCACTTATGCCTGAATGAACCAGACACGCTGAGGGATTTCTTGCCAGAAGTAAGTTGAATCTCCTCAGTGTGAACTTCAAAAGGCTGGAGAGGAGTAGGCAGGGCCCAGTCACCTCCTTTATGTTCTGAGAGGTGAATTCCAAGGGACCTTTGAATTGAATTGAATTGAATTGAATTTACTGTCACGTGTACTGAGGCACAGTGAAAATCTTTGTCTTGCAAGCAATACAGGCAGGTCACAGAGTTAAGTAGCAGAGATAAGTAATAATAGGTAAACAGCGGCAAAAATAAAAGCACAGGTACAGGAGAATGTTAAGAGTTTGTGAGTCCATTCAATATTCTAACAACAGTAGGATAGAAACTGCTGCGAAACTGGCTGATGCATGTGTTCAGACTTCTGTACCTTCTCCCTGATGGAAGAGGTTGTAGAAAAACATTGCCAGGGTGGGATGGATCTTTAAGAATGCTGGCGGCCTTCCCTTTGTGTGGTTGCACTTCCAGCTGCATGCCTATTTCTAAGGAACTGGCAGTTTTCCCCATCCATCTTGCCAAGCCTTTGATACTGAGGCTGGGGCGATGGAGTGCAGGTATGCGCACTATTTCAGCACAATCTGAGAGTGCTGGACCTGGTTCTCTATTGGCAGTCTCCAAGCTGTCCATGGCAGAGGCAGTCGCAAGATTCGCCACATTGTTCCAGTTTCTTTGCATCCCACATGCCTATCTGCTTCTCCTGTTCCTCCCTGTGCATGTGGACAAAGTTCCTGTTTGCTAGCACCACACATTCCTCTCCTCCCTGGGGTTGAGCCGATGCCTGTTTTCCAGCAGTCCTACGATTGCCAGTGATCTGCGGAGATACCATGATGAAATAATCACCAGATTGTGATCCCACACTCTCCAGGCCTATTGTTCCCACAGAGGTGGTTTAGTGGTGCTGGAAGAGCACAGCAGTTCAGGCAGCATCCGAGGAGCAGTAAAATCGACGTTTCGGGCAAAAGCCCTTCATCAGGAATAAAGGCAGAGAGCCTGAAGGGTGGAGAGAGGAGGGTGGGGGTGGGGAGAAAGTAGCATAGAGTACAATAGGTGAGTGGGGGAGGGGATGAAGGTGATAGGTCAGGCAGAAGGGTGGAGTGGATAGGTGGAAAAGAAGATAGGCAGGTACGATAAATCATGGGGACAGTGCTGAGCTGGAAGTTTGGAACAAGGGTGAGGTGGGGGAAGGGGAAATGAGGAAACTGTTGAAGTCCACATTGATGCCCTGGGGTTGAAGTGTTCTGAGGCGGAAGATGAGGCGTTCTTCCTCCAGGCGCCTGATGGTGAGGGAGCGGCGGTGAAGGAGGCCCAGGACCTCCATGTCCTC
>NC_057714.1:68656187-68656962 GCF_004010195.1 Chiloscyllium plagiosum
GGTGGATGCAGTGTGTTGGAGGTGGGCAAAGGGGTCCTTGGAAGGTGGGCGGGAGTCCTGATTGTGAAAGTAAGCTCAGAGGTGGAGGCGACGGAAGAAGTGTTTGATGTCATAGTGTGTATTAAATTCATTGATGCGTGGATGGAGGGGGATGAAGGTGAGTCCTTTGCTGAGGACTTATCGTTCATCCTCAGTGAGAGGAAGGTCTGGAGGGATGGTGAAAACTCGGCAGGGCTGGGAGCTGGGATCTGGTGTGGATGCAGAGCTGGTAGTGGGGGCGGAGCCGGTAACTGGAGTGGGTGTGATGGCGGGGGGGGGAATGGGGTGGAGTCATGAGCAGGGGCGTTATCATTTATTGTATCCGTTGCTCCCAATGCGGTCTCCTCTACATTGGGGAGACTGGAAACCTCCTAGCAGAGCGCTTTAGGGAACATCTCTGGGACACCCGTATCAATCAACCACACCGCCCTGTGGCCCAACATTTCAACTCCCCCTCCCACTCTGCTGAGGACACTGCCGTTCCCTCACCTCCAGACGCCTGGAGGAAGAACGCCTCATCTTCCGCCTCAGAACACTTCAACCCCAGGGCATCAATGTGGACTTCAACAGTTTCAACATTTGCCCTTCCCCCACCTCACCCTCGTTCCAAACTTCCAGCTCAGCACTGTCCCCATGATTTACCTGCCTATCTTCTTTTCCACCTATCCACTCCACCCTCCTCCCTGACCTATCACCTTCATCCCCTCCCCCACTCACCTATTGTACTCTATGCTAC